>NW_026613674.1:0-70198 GCF_903798145.1 Danio aesculapii | reverse complement strand
TACAAAAAATTAAAAGTGTTCAATAGCTTAGCAATGTATGAAGCACAGCTCACACACTTTCAAATCAGGCAGCTTGCTGTTGGTTAGTGTGTGGGATTTGTGTGGTCAACCTGAATACAGTAGAAATCTGTGTGGGGAACTGTTCCTTTCATGGGAAACTCCATGGATTTAGTCTGTAAAATAAATATGACTTTTTTTAGATGTTTTTATCAGTATGCAAGTTTTAAGGATATCTACAAGCTAATGTGCTCCAAAACAGTGACAAAATTCACATTTAGAAGATCGACTTGACTTTATTGTTTTGGGCTTCACCACATAAGTACATCAGCGTGCACATCACAGATAACACACACAAAAACAAGCAACACAAATACATTCATGTCATTGCATAAATGACATTAAAAGCTCAATTAACCCTACTTAAAACCAAGTATTTAAAATTCTCATGGCAGTTGGTACAAATGACAATTGATACACATTTTTCTTTACTTAAAGTTACCTAAAACATTTTGAAAGCAAAAGCTATTTTTTATATTTAAGGGGTGGGAACAGTGTTTAATAATCAGATGTGCTTTCTGTTTAATTCTCATTAGATACATTTCATTGAGTTGTCTTTGTGGTTTGCCTACAATTGCACTGGCAAGTTTTACTACTCGACAGTTTTTGCTTTTGGCAACATACCATGCAATCATGTTAAAACTCACAACACTTTCGACCAAATTCTTATATACCATCTCTAAAATATGAAGATATAAATAACCAAAGCACGCAGTTTGTCACTTCCACCTAAATGGATCAAAATTGTTTTTACATCACCTCATATTTCAATTTCTCATCAAATTTTTGACTAATCAAATGCTCTTTAGTCTCTGAGGGTGCTTTCACACGTCTAGATCGATTGTATTGTTCTGAAACAGGGATTGAAATTGATACATTGTTTATTTTTGTTCCTGGTGTAGTTCGCTTTCAAACGGCAAAGTTTCTAATTGGACCAAAATAGTTCAAACCAGTCAGGTGCGAGTAAACTCTCATCACATTGGTCAGTTTCAGGGTTTATTTTTAGAGTTCCACGGATTCTGCTCAGCTGTCACGTCTGTTTTAATTCATGATGATGAGCAATAAGACAATAAGAAGCGAAAAAGGTGCACTTTAATTTTCTCACACATAGCCCCATTTCAGTTTTTGAAATTTTGTAAAAATCTATATATTGATTAATCAGTCTATAAAAACAGCTAGAATTCTGCATTATAGGTTTAAGTTATAGAGAGAAATAACAGATGAACTGATGCAGTCAGATCATGAAGCAGATCAATGATCTTTCTGTTGAGGTGTCAGTGCAGAAATGAACAAAACAACAGGCCTAATACAAAATATTAGAAAATTAAAATATGGAAAAGTTAGCAGATGGTAATTTTGATTGGAAATTTTCCTAACAGATAAAAAGCTCTTATTAATATTTGAGTATTTAGCGGTAGGAATGATGGCATCCTGCCCTACTAATCATTCTCTCTTCAGTTAGACGTATATACAGTATGGCAATTATATAGACATGGTGATATAGCCTGGTTAGTTTGTTGGGTCGTTTTGCTTTCTTACTACAATTGATCCGCTCCAGAGTTTGTTTCAATCGCGTTGAGACCACCTCATTCAGGCGATCTCGGACCGATTGATTTAACGTGGATCTGAGTGCGAGGATTCACATATGCCAAATGAACTGCGCTAACTGTGGAAACAAGACAGGTTTAAAACAAAGGTCTGGTTCGTTAGTTTGTTGGATCATTTTGCTTTTTCACTACAATCGATCCGCTCCAGAGTTCCTTTCAGTTGAGCTTAGACCACCTCATTCAGGCGATCTCAGACCGATTGATTTGACGTGGATCCGAGTGCGAGGATTCACATATGCCAAACGAACCACACTAGCTGGGGAAAGAAGACAGGTTTCGAAACAATGTCTGTTGTGTTAGTTTGTTGGACTGTTTTGCTTTCTCACTGCAATCGATCTGCTCCAGAGTTCGTTTCAGTCGAGCCGAGACAACCTCATTCAGGCAATCTCGGAACAATTGATTTGGCATGGATCTGAGGGCGAGGATTCACATATGCCAAATGAACCGCACTAACTGGGGAAACAAGACAGGTTCCGAACCAAAATGACTGGTTCATTAGTTTGTTGGATCGTTTTGCTTTCTCACTACAATTGACCCACTCCAGAGTTCGTTTCAATCGTGTTGAGACCACCTCATTCAGGCGATCTCAGACCTATTGATTTGGCGTGGATCTGAGTGCGAGGATTCACATATGCCAAATGAACTGCGCTAACTGTGGAAACAAGACAGGTTCCGAAACAAATGACTGGTTCATTAGTTTGTCCGATCATTTTGCTTTCTCACTATAATCGCTCCAGAGTTCGTTTCAGTCGTGTTGAAACCACCTCATTCAGGTGATCTTGGACCATTTGATTTGGTGTGGATCTGAGTGTGAGAATTCACATATGCCAAACGAACCGCGCTAACTGAGCAAACAAGACTTTCAAAACAAATGTCTAGGTTTGAAAGCACCCTGACATGCCCCGCCCCCTTCTTGATGCTTATTATATACTTTAAATAAGTCAACCACTCTTACTGAGAGCTGTGATAAAAACAAAATGCTTGTTATTGGCTGTTTTTTTTATAAAGGGGGGGCTATGATACGTCTCGCCCTGACCTTATATTTCAGTTGAGATTACCTTAAAGTTTTGAAAAATAAGTGCAGTTTATTTATAAACAAATGAGAGGATCATGTGCTTATGATCGATCATGGCTGGTCCCGCATCAGCTCTGCATGTTGCACCAATCAGATGAATATTGACTCACTATAAATTACCAGAGTTTTCCTCTTCAGTCATCTTTGTCTTGAAGAATCCCCCCTTCCACCCCTACTCCTCCCCTTCTCCTGATTGGGCGACACAGTGGCCCAGTGGTTAGCACTGCTGCCTCACAGCAAGAACGCCACTGGTTCGAGCCCTCACCGGGTCAGTTGGCGTTTCTGTTTGGAGTTTGCATGTTCTTCCCATGCTCACGTGGGTTTTCCCCGGGTAAATTGACTAATCCAAAGTGGCAGCTTAAGACAAACTCTTAGCCATCTATATTTCGGCTATTTCCAACACGTTCACAAGCAGGGGACTTCTTGAGGTCTACCTGAGCTCAAACTTCCCTCACCCTTCAAATGGGAGGGAGCCCTGGGCTCGAGGATACTCTGAGCTCAGGGCTCTCTCCCGGAACAGCATGCCACACACGCTTTATTATCAATCATCAGCTAAGTGTGAACTCTTGAAATGCACATTTCAAAGCACTTCACGGTACCTGTAAGCTGCATTGTTGCATTATCAAAACTGACCATTTCGTAATGACATAATCACTGCCTACATGCTCTAAAACTGTGTCTAGCTTAACAGCTCAGTAGTTTTATTAACAGCGCTATCTTCTGTCATCCTACAGATGAAAAACTGGAAGAGGAGATACTTTTTGCTGGATGACAATGCACTCAGCTACTTCAAAACAGACATGGTAAGTCTCTCCCTGAATGTTGATTACTCTTCATTTCTCCAGAGTCTTGCACACTTCCATTGTCCTTGAATTATTCTCGAACCCATTGACCTCCTTAGCTCTTTGTTTGCATTGTGTTTTGCACCTGTGCGTCTGTGATTCCATCTCTAAGCTCCCATCTGATAAGTGAAAGTCCGGCCTGTGTATTGTTCATGCCATCTGATGTTTTGGCCAATCGCATTTCACCAAATGGAGCGTATTTACGTTTAAACTCCTAGAATTAGATTAGTGACTTCAGTGTGGGAATGTGTCCAGTGGAGGTTCTGTGTATGTGCGCAAAGCATGTATGTGTGTGTGGTTGTTTGAACTTGTTCACGATGTTTTGAATTCCTCTTGCTGTGTGTCAACAGGATTACTGTGTCTGGACAAGTCTGCATTGGTGGATTTAGGATTGCTTCCTCTTAAATGGGACCTATTATGCTCCTTTTTGCAAGATATAATATAAGCCTAGAATGTGTTTGAGAAGTTTCAGCTCAAATAATCACACAAATAATGTTTTATAACTCTTTGAAACTGCCCCTTTTAGGCGATGATCCTAATTGTGCCATTTTGTTTAAAGTCGGTTTAAATTCAAATGAGATTGTGCTCCCAGTGCTCTTTTCAAAAGATGGCTCAGCTAGATGTGTCAGCATAGTGGCCGATTCAAAAACAAGACTAACCTCCAAAGCTGATGAGGAAGAGATCGCCACTAATGGGTGGGATTTTCCCCCTCTGATGACTTGTGTGAAAGGAAGAATGTCAATCAAAGTGTTTCTGCAGACTACATTTCTGTATTACTACAAATTGTGTTTTAACCTCTTATAAAAGTGATTTTTTGCATAATAGGTCTTTTTAAATTTCATTTGAAATTTAGATCAATGTATAGTTATATGTATAAAGCCCATTCTGACTTTATAACTCAGAATTGCGACTTTATAACTCAGAATTCTGACTTTATAACTGGGATATGCGACTTTATAACTGAGAATTTAAATTTCAGAATTGCGGCTTTACTCAGAATTGTGAATTTATAACCCAGAATTGACTTTATAACTCAGAATTTTTACTTTATAACTCGGATATGCGACTTTATTAGATTGTGATTTATAACTCGAATTGCAGCTTTATAATTTAGAATTGCGGCTTTAACTTGGGATTGTGGCTTTATAACTCGGAACTGCAGCTTCATCTCGGAAATGAAGCTTTAATTTGGAATTGTGACTTTATAACTCAGAATTCTGACTTTATAACTCGGAATTGTGACTTTATAACCCAGAATTGAGACTTCATGACTCAGAATTCTGACTTTATAACTTGAATATGTGACTTTATAACTGAGAATTCTGATTTATAACTCGTAATTGCAGCTTTAACTCAGAATTGTGGCTTTAATTTGGAATTGTGTCTTTATTACTCGGAATTGTGACTTTATAACTCGGGATTGCAGCTTTAATTTGAAATTGTGTCTTTATAACCCAGAATTGCGACTTTATAACTCAGAATTCTGACTTTACAAATTGGAATTGAGATTTTAAAATTCAGGATTGCGGCTTTATACCTTAGAATTGCAGATTTATAACTCAGAATTCTGAATTATAACTTGAAATTGTGGCCTTAACACAGAATTGCGACTGTTCAACTCAGAATTCTGACTTTATAACTTGGGAATGCAGGCTGTAACTTGGAATTGCGTTTGGAATTGTTTGTTTTGTTAGCGCACATTGTTATTCTTCAGTTGAACAATTCTCTGAAAAAAAAGTTTGTTTTGCTGACCTCCTTTAAAGTCTGACTCCTTTGTGCGTTTGGATTGGCAGTGTTTCTCTGTTGGCTTTAGATTGAAGGTTTCAGATGGAATATTGATTACTACACCCCTCTTACTATTAGTTTGTTATAAGAGAATGATGCGCAAAGAGAAAGCCCCACTACGTTTCAGTTGGAAGTACATCAGCTTAGTGAAATACAAAGTCTGCTGAACTTCCAATTCATGTGGACTTTAAAACAAATAAATACTTGGATTATGTAACAGACAAAGCAGTGATGCATAAAACATTCATTTCGTTTCGTCTTACATTTGGCAGGTGAAAATCAATGCAAACTGTTTTTGTACCAACAAGGAAGTTAAGTAAAAAAAAAATCCAATTACCTCAAAAGACTAATCTAAACTTGATTTCTCAATTCATGTCCCCTTTAATGTTTGTATTACATCTCTATCTTCACAAGTATGTTTTTCCAACATGGTAAACTTGATCAGTAGCTCACCTGGTACAGCATCACACTGCATAATGCAGAGCTCTTGGGTAAGAGCATGTGAAAAAGGTTTTGATGACAATTTAACTTTATCTGTCTGTTGGTCCCTATCCTCATCTCATTCTTTCCAACTTCACTTCCTCTCTACAGACTGTCATATCTCACTAAAGCCAAAAACGCCAAGAATAAATCCAAAATAAAACAGAACATGACCATATCTCAGGCTGTTCTGTACACACTTTATGCTTGTAGAAAGATGTAAGCATGTTTGTTTAAGTTTCAAGAGAGCACTGCTTTGATTATAGTTAATTATTGCAGTTATTGATTGCACTTAAAAGGATATTTCTTAATAACAATTAATATGCATGTATTTTAATATGCAAATATTTAAGACTGACTAGATTACGTCATGCTCAATGCTTCATGGGAGCTTTGCTTACTGCGGCTCAGTAATTGGTAGAATTGTCTGTACAATGTCATGGGTTCTGTATTATTTCTGCACAATTTCTGATATTTAACACTGTTGTAGAATAAGTTGAATTCATGCAAACAAATAACAAAAGCATAACTGTTTTTATTATGATTATTATTATTAATATTATTATTATTATTAATTCACCTTTCGCTTGTTCCAAACCTGTTTGCCTTCCTTTCTTTCTTCTGTTGAACACAAAATAATATATTTTAATGAAAGCCAGAAACCCTTGACTTTCATAGTATTTGTTTTTCTTATGGATGTCAATGAATTTTGTTTTGTTCAAAATATGAAGAGATTATATGAAAAAAAAAAAGTTTTCCTCTAAAATTAGCATTTTAATCAGGCTCCTGTGTGTATGTTCAGTAATATCACTTTCATGGCAAAGAATAAGTCCTTTTCCTGGTATTTAAAGGGAAATATCTCTACATAAACAAAGGAGGCTGAGAAAAATGTTAATTTTAGATGGAAATTTTAGACGGCACTTAGAGGTTTTTGCATCTGAACTCTTCATATATTAATTTGTGTTCAATTGTATAAAGAAACCCATACATGTTCGGAGCCACTTAAGGGTGAGTAAATAAAGTGTAAGTTTCATTTTGGGTGAACTATCCCTTTAAAAAACATCTAGAAAGTGAGTGTTTTACTCTCATGCAGGACAGAGCAGGAAATTATGTAGGAAATCAACTCCGGGTTAGGAAGTTTGAGCCCTCAAATGTGAAGCACTGGATTAACAATTTTAAGTGTGAGAAGATTCTATTATCACTAATGTCATTTTATTTCGGATGGGTGGAGAGTTGTTTGGCTTGTGACGCACATTTTCTCTCAAATAAAGTGACTGGCACATCTTCTTGTCTAAAGAAGGAACCATTTTTGGCTGTAGTAGTTTAAAATCATCATAAACTCTCAGGGCAGAACAATGGAGAATCGCTCCAACGTTCAAACACACAACTTCCTGTTAAAGCTTTTTGACAAACTTTATTTTCCACAGATTTATAGGACAGAAATTATTTTTATTCCCATAAAGTTCAGAATAGCACAGACTGATATAAACTGATCTTTGGCATCTGAAAGTGAAAATTCAATAGAATAATGACTAGTAGTTAGTCATTTGACTAAATGTTTTGAATAATCTCATTTATTTAATGTTTTTGAAGATTTTTATGCTCACTAAGCTTGAAAATACAGTAAAATAGTAATGTTGTTAAAATAGTATTGTTAGTAAATCCTAAAAATAGAAAATATTAACAGGGTGTCCGCGGGGTCTTAAAAAGTATTAAAAGTTAATAAATCAATTATGAGAAAAGTAAGGTCCTTAAAAGGTATTAAAAAGTCTTAATCACGTTTTTGCAAGGTCCTAATATTAACAATGGCTTGCTGGATCCACACGTTTGGTTTGGGCAGGGGCGCGTCCGGCCAAGCTCCTCTGTCCAGGTGAAGTCACGTAATTTGCGACCAACGTGGGAAGATGATGTGATGCTCTTCACATGTAGCAAAACCATAGAGCGAATAAGATGGCAAAATGTAAGTTTGCGTACTCCTGATTGGAGAAAGACGAGTTTAAACAGTGGCTGAAACCTGTCGCTGAAAACAACCACGTAATTTATTCTTTCAAGCTTTGTTTCTTCTGAGCTTATCTGAGTTCTGTTGCATGGTTGTGCTCCATTGATTTATTTAACTACAACTGTTAAAGGTTTGATACTAATAGGAACTTGAAGTGGCGATGAGGTCTTAAAATATTCTGAGAAGGTCTTTAAAAAGTCATAAAAAGGTATTGAAGTTACCTTTAGGATTCCTTCATATACCCTGATTAAGGATTAAAGTAATTGTAATAGTTTATTAAAATATAAAAATACTTAATTCCAAATCTAATTTGGTTTTATTTCAATTTTAATATTATTTCTATTTTAAATTTTACGTTATTTGCACTGTCCTGTTACTTAGTCCCAACAAATCACTGTGATAATGCAATTAAAATTCTTTACCAATTTTAAAAGATCATAAAATAATTAATTAGCTTTCAATGAAATTGAATAAAACTTGATTGTGAGCTCCTCTTTACAGTAAAAACAAATACAGTAAAAAATTAACTGTGATGTCTCAGTCCTAGTAGCTAGAGCTTGTTACAGCTTTAGCAAAAGCCCCTGATGCTGTGAATATGAGTGTTGGTGTACAGTATGTGTGTGTGCGTGCGCGTGTTAGGGGGTCAGGCATATCGAATGCAGGAGCGAGGCTTAGTCAAAGGCTAAATCATACAGTAGATGTCAATAAAGGCTATTTCAGGGGTGATAATTACAGGCTTGTTCTCACTGCAGCATCCTGCTCGGGCCTGTTTTTTTCCTGTCTGCGTGCACACAGCAAGGCTGGATTGCTAGCTTTTTTCTGAACAATCATTCACAAGAAATAAAGACCGTATTAAATAAAGAACTGAATCTTGCTCTCTTTTTCAGGATCGAGAGCCATTAAAGGTTATTCTTCTGAAAGAAGTGAACAAGGTGCAGGAGTGTAAACAAAGGTCAGTAGTTCTTCACTTCTGTTTTGTTTTAGAAAATTGGTACCAGCTAATTATGTCCCTGTTGAGGTTTATAGACTGTTCAAAAAATGCAGTTGTGTGAATTTTGTTTTTGTTTTTATTTAGTTTAGTTTTGCCTTTTGTTAAACCAGAGGTTGGCAAACTGCCACATTATGTCAGTTTTGTCGTTGTTGTTTTATTTAGCTTTTTGCTAAATAAAGTGTTTTTGCTAAATAAAGTGTTAAGTTTATGAACTATTTAAAAAGAAATGTGACAGTGCTTCTTTTTGTGTTGTGTTGTTTTGGATAATTTAGTTAAACCAGAGGTTGACAAACTGCTTAAACAAATGCCACATGATGTCAGAAGATAATTTAGATGTCTAGAATAATTTCCAATTGCATCTCTGCTACAAGATCTATTAAGCAAGAGGTTGGCAAACTGCTCAGAGAAATGCCACATAATGTTTTTGGTTTTTTTTTGTTCGAGGTGGGGGGGGGGATAATTTCCTAATGTGTATTTGCCACACTTCCATTGAGCAAGAAGTTCTCAAATTCTCCTGTCCTATAAAAATGTCCAATAATTTAGTTTTGTTTTGCAAATAATTTCCCAATGCATACACTGAAAAAAAAAGATTTCTGGAACAATTTATTGTTGCAAACAATTTATATGGATTGAATTTAAACAAACAAATTAAGGGCTTTATTTTAACGGTCTAGGTACAATTTAAAGCGCATGGTCCAAAAGCATTAAAGGGCGTGTCTGAATCCACTTTTGCTATTTTAGGGATGGAAAAATACGCTTTGCGCCGCAGCGCATTGTCTAACAGGGTTGTGCTTATTCTCTTAATAAGTTATGGGTGCGTTTTGAGCCTATCGTGTGTTAAACCACTTAGAGTCTTATCTCTCATTCTCTTTATAAAGCCCATATTATGGGTTTTTGAAAATGCTCTTCCATATAGTGTGTCACACAGCTCTAAGTGAAGTGAAATGTCCAGCTAAGGCTTAAATCTGTAAGTGTACAGTGTTTAAAACTGTTGATTCATCTATAAAAGAGTCGACTCATAGTACTTCAAACGAGTCGTCTTAATAACGAGTCATTAGGTTTTGTGATGACGCGGCTACGAAACACAAGTAGTTGCACGCACAAACCCGGGAGATTTGAAACCTGTGGCCCCGCCCACAGAAAAAAAGCACAGACACACACACACACAGAGTGTGCGCGGATATAACTGAGGACGCGGGTGGTGAGGGAGGTGTCGCCGACGCCGCTATGGACGCGCCGGCCCTGTGTGTGTGTGTGTGTGTGTGTTTTGTGTGTGTGTGTGTGCGTGTGCGTGTGCGCGTGCGCGTGCGCGTGTGCGTGTGCGTGTGTGTGTGTGTGAAAAGAGCAGGTAGACTGTGATGGGCTAGGAGATCTCCTCGCCAGTTGTTAGACTTTTTTGCGCAATAAAATAGTTAGTCGTCGGTATTTTCTAGTACATCGTCTGTATTTACATTCACCCACTGGCAGCCAAAATCCACTATGCAGCGTGTATGCTCTGTGACTACTTTTATATGTTGATTAGCAGCTGGCCATTTCACTATGTCTCACGCTGAAGCCTGTCAGTGTCGTCGACCAATTGCAGCAGGCTGTCATCGGTCCAATCAGCGCAGATTAGTTTCGCGCTGAGGAGGGGTTTGGGAACAAATGAATCGCTGAACGATTCATATGGGAGTCGCTGGGATAATTAGGTCAAAATAATGCAGATTATAAGACCATGAAAGTGTTTTTTGACCTTGCATGCATATTAGACTGTTGTTGGAGACCCTTACAACCTAAATATTAAACATGAATACCCTATTTCATGTATAATATGGGCTCTTTAGGAATCAGTTGCATCACGCCATGGCGCATTTGCTATTTAGCCTACACGGCGGACTTTGTTTTCTCACTAGTGAAGTGGTCAGTTTTTCCACTTACAGTTAAACAGACCAACTACAGCATGAGGATAAAGAACGAGCCTCCTCCATTCGGCCTCTTTACTATACTATTACTCTTTTTTTTACTTTCATGGATAATGGTGTTGGCGCACTCCACTGAAGTCATCCATTAGTCTACATATTTAATTTCATTTGTTAGGCACAAAGATTTGTTTCAAAGCTATTTCTAAATTCAGTTCTAATTTCCAGCAAACAAATAAATGAACAATAATACACATGCCCCCTGTGTATATCCAAAACCCGACAGGTGGACAAATCTAAACTTGTTTTTATTAAAACAAATATAAAAACATAAAATAAAAATAATACTAATGATAATAATAACAACATTACAAAAGCAAATTGTCAAATAAACTGAAAAACATATATTAACATATACATAAATTTACATATAATTTCCAGCCATTTTAGTAAATTACAGTTTAAGTCAGAATTATTAGCCCCCCTGAATTATTAGCCCCCTGTTTATTTTTTCCCAATTTCTGTTTAACGGAGGGAAGTTTTTTTTTTCAACAAGTTTCTAAACATAATAGTTTTAATAACTTATTTCTAATAACTGATTTATTTTATCTTCGCCTTGATGACAGTAAATAATATTTGACTAGATATTTTTCAAGACACTTCTATACAGCTTAAAGTGACATTTAAAGGCTTAACTAGGTTAATTAGGTTAACTAGGCAGGTTAGGGTAACTAGGCAAGTTATTGTATAACGATGGTTTGTTCTGTAGACAGTCGAAAAAATATATAGCTTAAAGGGGCTGATAATTTTGACCTCAAAATGGTTCTTAAACAATTAAAACTCCTTTCATTCTAGCCAAAATAAAACAAATAAGACTTTCTCCAAAAGAAAAAAACATTATCAGACATACTGTGAAAATGTCCTTGCTCTGTTAAACATCATTTGGGAAATATTTAAAAAAGAAAAAAAATAAATAAATCAAAGGGGGGCTAATAATTCTGATTTCAACTGTATATACATGTTCAAGTATATTAGCAATAATTTTATGTATACTATATGTTCATATATAGATTTCTGTATAGGGGAGAGTAGGAGTGTGAACCTACACTGGTCTCTATTATCGATTTGGTTTAATTCTATATCTTGGTGCATTACGGTGCATTGGCAATGCTGTCTAGCCACAATTTTATATTTTATTTCACAACACAAGAATACAATTTTGTCTTTTGATACAAGCAGTCCGATAAATGAACTGTAGCTTTAATATTACCTGCTCAAAGAAAACACTCTTCTTAAATGTATCAAACCAAGGGTCTGATACAACAAAGCTCTACTGGGGCACAGGCCTCCCACCCCCTAAATATAGTTTACCCTTATATAAATAGCTATACTGAATAATATAAATAAATAAAAGTATTATTAGTATACAAATATGATTCTAAATAAATAGCAGAAATCAGGCACATGTGTATGGTTTTCTACATGCGTCAGTTTGTTTTCACTTTCGCAAGCGTTGATTGGGTTGTACATAGAGAATAACATCTTTATTCTGAAATTACCGCTCTTAATACACTTACATATAAAGTAAACTGTAACTCAAAGCATTAATGGGGCACTGGCGATGAGTAAGTGGTGAGTAAATGGGGTCTAGCGGTGCCTTTATATTAAACAAATCTCAAGTGCATACACAAAAGACAACATGAACATTTATAGCAAATAAACAAATGTAAATATTAATCCTGCTTGCTTTTTGAGCATTTTTGAGCAAGTAAGAAGTCTCAGATGCATGAAACCAAGTTTCTACCTTGCATTTCAATAGTCTCAGGAACTCGGAAGCATGTTGGATACAGATTTTCCCAATGTAATTACACATATATTACTGTTACTCCTGGGAAATCATCTGAAAAGGATTGTGCTTTTGAGTTAACCATTTTGTTGAGTAAAAACAACTGTGAAATGTGTCAAATAAGCAGATTCGCATCCATTCTACACTTTGAATTAAATAATGCTACAAATGACATTCAAGGAAACATGAGTGAAACTAGAAATGTTCTACAGGTGAGGATTTAACATAAAAAAAAGACTTCTGGATGAAAACACTGTGGGGGAAAACATCATGATGATATGTATGTGCTGTCAGGAAACGTCAGGAAAACAGGGCATTTATTATATTTTTATTTATCTCCAGGCAGCCAAGTTTATCTTAATGTTGACTTGCAACAAAGATCACAAGGTTTGAAAGTTTGGACGCTTCATGACAGTGCACAAATAAACAGTTTTAATTAATTAAAGCATTCCCATCATGCATCTGTAATACTGTGCTGTTTAATAAGCACTGTGCCATTTATCTTTTTAGTGACTTGATGATGAGGGACAATCTTTTTGAACTGGTTACTACCTCGAGAACGTTCTATATTCAGGTAGGAATGACTAATTCATGGTAAGTCTCCAATTGGTTTACAGTATATGTAGTAATGTTGTGCCTTGATTTATGATGGTGGAATAAAATGCATCTTTTTTTATAATGTTTTTTTATTAACAGGAGAAAAACAAAAGGTGCTTTGTATCATTTGTGAATATACATTTTTGAGAATATATTTATAGCAATTCCAGATAAAAATTATTAATAGTAGTCACTCAGTAGTTATGTTGATGAATTTTGTATTTCATCAATAATATTCTCTCATTAAAGGTTTATTAGATTCAGGTTATCAGATTGGAAGTTCATTTACAAAATATTGCATGTTTGTCAAGTTAATTTCCTTCACTAAAATCTTGATTTCAATAAGATGTAATAAAATATCTAATAAAATATTATTATTTTTAATGTTTTCTTAATAATCTATTATCAAAAAAATGTCCTCTACCTTTTTTTAGCACTGTGATCATGCTAAAACATTATAGTATTATGCTAAATCATATTTGATAAGACATTCTTTGTAAACATTTTGAACTGACACTTACACTCGTGTACACAAATGTGTCTATTTTTATAGTTACTTTAAAATGTGCCTTCACAATCTTTAAACTTAAGAACATTAATTCACTGATCATGTCATAATCAAAATGATGTATTTTTACTTGTACAAATAAGCTGTTTTGTTGGGATGTACATCACAATATGAGAGAAAAGATCTTTAAAATGTCTCATGTTTACTTACTTAGTTTGCTTAAAAACTAAAGCTATAGGTATGTGGTTTTTTTTCTTCAAGTCTGACAGCCCAGAGGAGATGCATGGCTGGATAAAGGCTATTTCTGGGGCCATAGTGGCCCAGCGGGGTCCTGGACGCTCAGCAGCATCAGTAAGATTTTATTTTAAACACATATTCCCAGCCATTCGCACAATGGCGAATCACGAAAGGATAGTTTATGCAAAAATCCCAGTTATATACTTACCAGAAGTTCTCAACCTTTTTGGGGGGTTGATATTTCCTCTTACATGCTCAGAAAAAATGGTACAATGCAGTACAAATGAAGGTACAAACCTTTGCCACTGGGGCAGTACCTTTTTATGGAACAGAATTGCACCTTAAGACTAAGAAACAAATTTGTACCATTGCAGTTTGTACCTTTTAAGGACATGATTTGTACCATGGGAAACCAAAATGTACCTTTGGTTTTTAAAACCTGCAGATACAATATTCTACCATCATCAAAGGTACAAATCTGATCCATGAAGGTACCACTACAGTGACAAGACACTTTGTACCTTAACAGTGTCAAATGTGTCCCTTCAAAAACTATTTAAAGGCAGTTTGCTTTATCCAAAATGTGTCAATTTATTTTCATTAAATATAAAACATCAAATACATTTATTAAATAATGTTTTTTTTAAGTTTATTTTTTGTGTGAATGCACCTTTTCCCATTTACAATAAAGAATAAAAAATACTTTAACATAAATCAAAAGGTCTATTTTTTGCTACACATCTCAAAACACTTTATACAAAAATGTTACAGAAATTAATTCTCCCATGTACAATATGACATTTTTTTCTCCAATTTTCACACAATACCTTTGTAATCACTTAAAAGATTATTTAATTTACTTAATCTTAAAATAGAAATAGAATTATGCAAAGTTTTGTAATGAAATAAGCACAATGTTTGATTAGTTTAACAACATTAAAATGTCTGCATGAACGCTTTGCATATGCAGGACTTTTGCCAGCTCATGTGCGTAGTGGAAAGCAAACGCCAAAAGGTGCGGATATCAAAAATGAATGATGAATAATGTATTTATCAGAAAATGTTTATTAAAAATGCCTGAAATGTTTAGTTTACAACACTTATAGTTTTGTTTTACCAGTTGTTTTGTATTATAGAACTTAATAGTTAATGTTTATGAGTTTCTTTAAACATATGCTTTTAAATGAGGATTCATGATTTAATATGGAAATTATTCATTAAATCACTTTGCCTTTCCAGTAATAATTTTCATTGATATTGTAATAAAGATAGGGTTGTCCAACACTTATGTACCTTTTTTATGAGAACAATTGTGTATCCTCATTTCAGTTGTACCTTAAAAAAACAGAACAGTCTCATAACCTGTATTTTCTGTACTGTATAAGGTACAACTTTTACAAAGGTACAAAACTGTTACTTAAGGAACGTTATTCGTACCCTAGTGTACCTTTTTTTTCTGAGAGTGTAGGCTGTCCACACAAACACAAGTATTTTCAAAACTGCAGTTATTTCTATGCGGTTTGGCTATTTGCCCACATAAAAATGCAGGACAGCACAGTATCAGGCGGCTGAAACCAAAACTTTTTGAAACTCTGGCCAGGGTGAATATTGTCTGAAACTCAGGGTTGTAGCAGAGTTGTAGCTTTAGACTGATGTATAATTTGTCAAGTAAACACTGACATGTTAAAAAACAGCGCCCAGTGCAATAACGTCCTGACACTGACTAGTGGTTGTATGGCCACTAAAACTGGAGTTTTTGCCTCATTTTTCTTTTATAATTGATCAACATGGCTGTGCTCACATCAAACACTGAATACATGACTGAAATGTGCAATGCGTTTGCTGTGAACGGACGGAATTTGTCTCACAGGACCGTAATTCACCTTCATTTTGCCGTTTGCATTGACTTCTATGCAATTTGGTGTGAACCCAGTATAAACGGCTTTTATCATTTCCTATTGGTTTGGCGTGCCCTTAACATGCATTACAGTAAATTTTTTTTGATGTTTAAATATATTTAAACATTGCTGATATTTATTTAAATGAAGGCAGGGAAATCTTGTTTATACATTTATAAAAAAAAATACCCATGTACGTGTGGACATGGCCTTATACTGCACTTCTGCAGCAAATATTAGTTTTGCTTTTAGCTATTACTATATTATACTTCTACTGCATGTTATAAAAAACACAAAATTCAAACAAACTTGAAATAAAGCTGTACTCTGCTCAGTTAGTACCTTTTAGAATTTAGAAATATATTGTATTATATATAATGTACACAGTTGAAGTCAGAAATATTAGCCCCCATTTGAATTTTTTTTCTTTTTTAAATATTTCCCAAATGATGTTTAAAAGAGCAAGGAAATTTTCACAGTATGTCTGATAATATTTTTTCTTCTGGAGAAAGTCTTATTGTTTTATTTCGGCTAGAGTAAAAGCAGTTTTTAATTTTTATGAACCATTTTAAGGTCAAAATTATTATCCCCTTTAAGCTATTTTTTTTTCTTCAATAGTCTACTGAACAAACCATCGTTATACAATAAATTGCCTATTTACCCTAACCTGCCTAGTTACCCTAATTAACTTAGTTAGGCCTTTAAATGTCACTTAGCTGTAAAGAAGTGTCTTGAAAAATACTGTCATCATGGCAAAGATAAAATAAATCAGTTATTAAATGAAACTATTATAAATCTATTGTTTAGAAATGTGTTGAAAAAAAATCTCTCCGTTAAACAGAAATTGGGGAAAAAAATAAACAGGGGGGCTAATAATTCTAAATTCAACTGTATATCAGCATTTAAAGTGGATCATCACATTTCATAAATGTTATCCTAAAGCAATTGATCAACCCATTAATTTCCTAAAACAACTTTAAAAAACGTTTTTGATTAACTTTAACGTTGACTACTGTAAATTGATCTTATATGGTGCCTGACTTATTTTTGTTAGTGCGCTATACTGAATGTTGTTGTCCATCTTGGGATTTATTTTTCAAATTTTGAAAAGAGAAATTGGAATAAAGAAGACAACAGGAGATCACAAAGGACTAGTAAACCTGTTACTTTTAATTAGACCTCCATTAACAAAAAAATAAATGAACAGATATGAAAATACAATACATATTTTCTAAATCTGTTGAAATGCATGAATCTAAAGGACTGAACAATTCCTACACCAAAACATTTTTGATGCTCATATGTGTAAAAACATTACTGACCATCCCAGAATCATCCTGTATGGGTGAGTGTCCAATATAAACACTTACAAGACATTAATTTGGACAACTATGCCAATATAATGAAGCGTTCATGCAAAATACACAGAGAGCATCAATACTTACATGTGGCTAATGTAGGACTTTGACCGGAGTCATGCATTAGCATGCTTGAATTGGTTATTATTTGCTTAAATCATCTTTACATTAGCATGAAGATTTGCCTTATGAGTGATGACGGCCTAGTTGGAGTGAAGCAGTTGGGAGATTTGAGTCACTATTAAGTCTGTTTTTAAAAGTGCAATAAGAGTTCAAAGCAATTCATCACACAACATAAAAAGGCCATGAAAAAAAGGCCAAATTATACAATTATAGGATAATATTTTAATTAATTTTAATCTCGTGGCCCACCTGGAGGATTACTGAACCCCAGCACTTTACTATTTATGTATCTATGGTGCAATTCAAAGATGCTAATATGCGCAAAATTTATTGCATAAAATATGTGTCAATAAAACATTTCCATTCCATGTGTTCATGAGAATAAACATTGTCAATTCATGGGAAACTATACATAAACTATAGATATACAATCACCGGCCACTTTATTAGGTACACCTGTCCAACTGCTCTCAACGCTAAATTTCTAATCCGCCAATCACATGGCAGCAAGTCAATGCATTTAGGCATGTAGACATGGTCACGACGATCTGCTGCAGTTCAAACTGAGCATCAGAATGGGGACGAAAGGTGATTTAAGTGACTTTGAATGTGGCATTGGTGCCAGACGGGCAGGTTTTAGTATTTCAGAAACTGCTGATCTACTGGGATTTTCACGCACATCCATCTCTAGAGTTTACAGAGAATGGTCCGAAAAAGAGAAAATATCCAGTGAGCCGCAGTTCTGTGGGCACAAATGCCTTGTTGATGCCAGAGGTCAGAGGAGAATGGCCAGACTGGTTCCAGCTGATAGAAAGGCAACAGTGACTCAAATAATCACTTGTTAGAACTGAGGTCTGCAGAAGAGCATCTCTGAACGCACAACACGTCCAACCTTGAAGCAGATGGGCTACAGCAGTAGAAGACCACACCGGGTGCCACTCCTGTCAGCTAAGAACAGCAAACTGAGGCTACAATTTACAAAGGCTCACCAAAACTGGACAATAGAAGATTGGGGAAAATGTTGTCTGATCTAATGAGTCTCGATTTCTGCTGCAACATTCGGATGGTAGGGTCAGAAGTTAGTGTCAACAACATGAAAGCATTGATCAGTCTTGCCTTATATCAACAGTTCAGGCTGGTGGTGGTGGTGTAATGGTGTAGGGCATATATTAGTACCAATTGAGTATCTTGTCAATGCCACAGCCTACCGGAGTATTGTTGCGGATCTTGTCCATCCCTTTATGACCACAGTGTACCCATCTTCTGATGGCTAATTCCAGCAGGAGAACATGCCATGTCATAAAATGCAAATTATCTCAGACTGGTTTCTTGAACATGACAATGAGTTCACTGTACTCAAATAGCCTCCACAGTCACCAGAGCTAAATCCAATAGAGCATCTTTGGGATGTGGTAGAATGGGATGGAACTAGTAAGTTGTACCTAATAAAGTGGCCGGTGAGTGTATAAATAAATTAAAAAACATGTTTCTTTAATGCCGAGTTCAGACTGCTTGATTTTAGTCATGATTTTCTCAAAACCTTTCGGAGAAATCGCTGACAAACGCCTGAAATTACAGGCAATTCGGTGCTGGTTCACGTGAGTGACTATCATACAGTATGAACCATCAAGGACACGATATGAGAGAATCGCCGACACCCGTGAGGTATTTGGCATGTTTAATATCTGAAGCTGTCGGCGATTCAAAATTATGCCGTGTGAAATGTGTTCTGACTGAAAATAACATCGACGATCACCTACAGCCAATAAGAGAGCAGCATTTACTAGTACGGGTACTTTCGTTCCAGCGGGTGGTTGGGGAAGAAGTTAAAAGCGCTTATTTTCAGTTTATTTGGACCCAAGAAATGAAGGAAAAACTGGTGTCAATTTGGCAGGAGCACCCGTGTCTGTTTGACCTGTCATCTGAGCAATATCACAATCAGGTCGAAAAGTAAAAAAAGAGTTGAGGAGAGATTGTTAATTCTCTTTAAAAGCCAGGTGAGCAATACAAGTTTCTAAAGCTAAAGCCTTCTTTTTCCATTAAGTAGTTAATAATGAAAGATATATTACGTGACCTCGCGTTGTTTCCATGTCACTTCTCGCGTTTGTTTGGTTGTGAGTTATAGTTTGGACAAAGTTGTTTGTGACTTTTCCTATTTTAAAGTCATGCAGTGTGAACTCTTCTGTCACCTATCCATCCTACAGTGTAAACACAGCACCAACAGAATGCTGTCACATCTGTCTGAAAACAAATGCTGATAACATGTCATACGACTACTTTGAAAATCATGCAGTCTGAACTCGGCATGAGCTGAGAAACCACTTTATCTCTTTTTCTTGCGTACTGTAGATAAGATACAACTAATAAACTCTGTCATGATATTTTGCATTAGGCAGCAATGCATGGTTTTTGTAAAAACTATTTCTGGGAGGGAGCTATAGAATGAATTTATGCATAGGTGTTTCCAGAATTATTAAACCAGTATTTGAGATGATGAGATGAGATCTATTCACTTGTAAGTTTTAGTTATGTTAAGGTAAATAAAAAAAATCACCTTTTTAATACACTTAAAGGAATTTAATTGGTAAATGTGTATCAATTGTAGTTTAAATGCTAAAAAATTCATCATACTGAAATGAGTGCATATGTCTATTATGCACATTTCTAGACATCCACAAATCTTGGTGTTTCCATTCAGCTTTTCTTTTTTCATTCCACACCCTAAAATGCACATCAAAATAGGTGGATGGAAACATAGTGTCTGTTTTTCCTAATGAATGTGCACTATATTGCAGATGCGTCAGGCCAGGCGGCTCTCAAACCCTTGTATACAGAGGTATACATCCTGCAATGGTGAATGCAGCACGTATGTGTTGAGATCGAACCCTTGCGCTTTGTCCCTGTTTCTTTTGCACTCAGCTCCCTGCTTAGAGTTTAGAGGCCTGCAGTCCTTTTAGTACATCTGAGCAGGGTATAGAGCTGCTTCACCTAAACATTCCAGTCCAACCCAACCCAACCATAACCAGGCCTCATTCATGCTATAGAGTGATCTTTGACACACCCATCATCTCCATTTATTTCATTTTACTATGCTATTGGCACATCCATATTTAACATCTCATCCACTCATCTGATTAGCCACACTTTCTGTCTAGAGCTCAAGAATTTGTCAAGTCTAATATTTGATAACTATGATTTTATTGTGAAACATTTAAATGACTGGAGAAAAATTCAAGGGATATATATATATATATATATATATAGCCTCTTTAAGCTATATATTTTTTCGATAGTCTATAGAACAAATTGCTTAATTACCCTAACCTACCTAGTTAACCTAATTAACCTAGTTAAGCCTTTAAATGTCACTTTAAGCTGTATAGAAGTGTCTTGAAAAATATCTAGTCAGATATTATTTACTTTTATCATGGCAAAGATAAATAAATCAGTGATTAGAAATGAGATATTAAAACTATTATGTTTAGAAATGTGTTGGAAAAAATCTCTCCGTTAAACAGAAATCGGGGGGAAAAATAAACATATATAAATACATACATATATATATATATATATATATATATATATATATATATATATATATATATATATATATATATATATATAATATATATATATATATATTTGTATATATATATATATAAAATATATATATATATATATATATATATATATTATATATATATATATATGTGTGTGTATATATATATATATATATTTGTGTGTATATATATATAGATTATATATAGATATATATATACACAATATATATTATATATATATAATATATATATATATATATATATATATATATATATATACAAATACATACATATGTACAAATACACATATATACAAATACATACATATATATATATATATATATATATATATATATATATAATATATATATATATAGATAGATAGTAGATAGATAGATAGATAGATAGATAGATAGTAGATAGATAGATAGATAGATAGATATAGATAGATAGATAGATACAGTTAAAGTCAGAATTATTCGCCCCCCTGTTTATTTTTTTCCTAATTTCTGTATATATATTCTTATTCAAGTATATGTTCACGGAGCTCTGAGAACTCCAAGTAGAAGGCACTTATGCCACTAGTAGTTAGAGTTATGGCTAAAAGGGTTACTCATGAGAATGTGTACATAAATAGAGCGTCGTTTTGTGACCATGTACAATAATTAATACTGTTTTTTTTTTTTCGTCATTACTGTAAGGGCTAAGTTTAGGTGTAGGTGTAAACATTAATAAAACACAATAGGTGGAAATCTGTGTCATGTACAAGACATTGAAAGCCCCCATGTCTTAAAAAAGGCCAGAATTCTCTGATTGGTCAGCTAACACTGAGTTGTGATTGGCCAAACACCTTAATTTTGCATCAGAATGTTACACAAGTTTAAGCTTCCAAGCCTGCTAATGCAAATGTCCACATAACATTTAATGCTGGTGTTGATTTTACTATATAACATCAAAGCCTTGTCAGATCCTTATGTACTGCGGTTTCAAACTGTAACGTAAACATTTTTGGAAGTAATATCTGGACTTGCATTTTTCTTATTCTTTTTTAAAATCCAGTTTTGCAAAGACTGTTTCCGCTTCTTCGCGATTCTTGTACATGAACAAATATAATACAAACTAAAATATAAAGCAACTTATATTTGTAATTTATGCAATTTATACAAACTGTTTATTGAAAACAAAATAGAAACCCATCTGGATTTTTTATCAGGCTGGTGTTGTGAAGATTTGACTTTGTCAGCTCCAACTTCTGGTCGCATGCAGTGAAGAATTTTTTTTTTTTTTTTTTTTTTTGGTAAAGGTTATATGTTCTTTATACGTTTTGGTCTCTGGTTATGTAGCTGGAATGGCTAAATAGTCATCATCATTTGTAATTCTCTTCATAACATTGTTTATTATCTATTATGTTTACTATCATCGTGTTCTCAACATCTTCAACATGTCTCATTTTCATTATACCATATGATATTCATACTGTTTCATGACCCCATTTAACGTCTTCACTTTGATTCACTAACAGTATACAATCCATTTCACAACCATGCTTTTACTTGAGACAATTCTTTGACATTTATGTTTTATCTTGGTTTCTCTTCTAGTATTGGTATATCACAATCTAAATCTATATTTTGAAAAGAATTGCAAGTTTGTTTAACTGAATTATAATGCATGTTGTTAATAAAAAGTGATCATCATGTGTCTGTTAGGCTGACAGCATTCACAGCACATAATAAAATGACTAGATGGACTCTGATGTACAAAAAAAATCTAATCTGTTGATGTCATCTAACTATCAGACTCTCTTAAAAATAGTTAATGACAATAACTAAAGAAATTAAATATTATAAAAAATAGAATGGCTAGGTTAAACTTTAAAGTTTAAATAATAATAATAAATTCTCATAACTCCAAACAGGTTTGGAGTGACAAAGAATGAACAAATGGTAACAGAATTTTATCTCCGGTTATTATCACTATCATTAACTATATAACTTCTAAAACTTGTATATAAATTGTGAAAAAAAGGCAGTGGAGTGCATTCAAATTCTCCTGTAGTGTACCAAAAATCTTAAAAGTACAGTAGATTTACAGTAAATAAAAAAACTGGCCTTCCAGTTAATGTTATTAATTCTCATATGTGTATTAAAGGAGATGGACACACTTAATTTTAAGTTTTGAAAGGTTATAATTCATTTTGTCATCCATTAAATAAGTGCATGTAATATATAATTACATACTTTTTTATTAGAAAAATTTGGGGCAGTGCATTTTTTACATTTATTTAAGCTAACAAACAAGTTTCAATATAAATTACATTAAAGGGCACCTATTTCACCTCATTTTCAAGATTGAATATACATATTTTGTGTCTCCAGAGTGTGTCTGTAAAGTTTCAGCTCAAAACACCCATCAGATTATTTATTATACCTTTCTGAATCTAGGATATTTGAGCTTTTAATATTATAGCTGTTTTTGTTGCCTTTGCCTTTAAGGCAAACGAGCTGGTTCTCCCCACCACCGTTTCCACGTCCATATCAAAGCCACAGAGATCAAGCGGTACTCCAAGTGATCACTCTGATGGGTGTAGACTTCACCTGCTGATCTCATGATAACAGTACAGTGACAGACAAAAATGAAGCATATCTCCCTTACTACAGTAAGAACTTTCCCTATGGTTATTTGATGTATTTGTTGTGGAGTTAATTCAAGCCTTTCTGCAACGATGAGTCACACACAATGTTGTTATAAGGTTTGTGCGCGCATGCACACGCACACACACACACACACACACACAAACACACGCACACACACACACGCACACGCACACACACACACACACACGTTTAGCTTTGCACTGTTTTTGCACGGCAAAAATGACAGGAAACATATTAATATCCACTTCTGTATGGACATCTGTTGTGTTAATGTACAAAATAAACCTAATTTAAGTCCACAAACCGGGATTGAAGTGTCTTCTTTTGTAATTGTACTGACATGCGGCTGTCATGTTGAATTACGCAGCGATTGTTTTTATTACAAACATGCACTATTTTAAAAACGTTTTAAACTTGTAAAACTTATTCTTGAGGTGCAGATGATCACAGAGGACTGAACAGATCTTTTAAATCCCAGTTGCTTTGTGCACCTCCTGCCTTGTGGATATGCTTATACGCATTACTATGGAGTCATGTTAATACTCGGCTGTAAATCAATTCGGTGGGTGGGGGAACCGCACTCCAACGTCACATTGCAGTGGGCCTCAGAATTGCAGGGATTTGGATACTATTTTAACATCAGGAAATAAAAAAAAAAAAAAGATACTTATTGTGTTTCTATCACTCCAGTATGACTGTGGACACACTATACCTACATACAGTTCTGTCCAAACAGCTTACAAAAGATGATTTTCATCAAAGGTGCCCTTTAAATATATTTTGGTTAATGCTTTTCAGAACAATTATCCATATTTCATACCCAATAGAACTAATTAGTATTGTAAATGATGTGATTGAGTGTCTAAGTAATCAGTTTGAGCATTTAGTATCTCTTGTATTATATCTTAAGACTGTACTTTTTCTTTTCCACACCAACATGAAATCTTTATCTGTCCAGACGAGTGCAGAAAAACAGTAGATGAGCCTAATGAAAACGCTAATTTGACAATAAACAATCAAACTTTAGTGCTGATCAGAACAGACACTTCCACAGGTCTTCATTCAAGTGAAAAAGTTTGCGGTGAATACTGTCTCCTCAAAGCCTGTTAATGGACTTGTCTGTTTTATACATTTTTGTCCTACAAGTTTTCCTTCTGTCTTTCTCCAATGCTGTTTTAACTGATCTCCACCTTTTATTTTCACTTTCAGAGATTAAATGTGACACTGAGACACTAACAATCAAAAAACGAGCCCTTTTCCTGCACTACCAGCTCTCCTCTTCCTGCTGTTTCCCAGAATGATCAACATCTTCCAGCCTGCTGTTGCTATCACTGCCACTGTTTGACTGCCGCCTGTGTCCCAAACCGCACTAAACATCCTGCTGTAACTCCTGCTTCACCCTGTTCTCAAGTTTTTCACCCTCTCTACACAATCTGTTTCCTCTGTCCAGAGTTGTTGTTTTTGTAACTGTTCCTTGATCTCCGCAGGAGCCTGCTGAACCAACCTCGGCCTTCTACTACGATGAACCAAGTCTCCCAACTTCTCGCTCACCCGTCCCCGCTGAACTCTGTTACCCAGAATGCCATTTCCCCTCCGACCATCAGCATGGCGTGGGAGGGAGCAGAGCGAATCAGCATGCGGGCCGGGGCACGAGCGCGCCTGTCACTCCAGGAGTCGCCCCAAATCTACTTCAAGTAAACACAGATGACTGCTCGCCTTGGCAAAGAAGAACCAACGTAACACCACCTTCAAATTCCCCTAAAGATAAAGACTTGCACACTACCGAGGTGTAACAGCAATGTACTGGGTACACATACACACACAAACACATTACAATTTTTAACGACAGAAAATCGAGCCCAGGACATCATGGGATAAAGAGGACTGTGGAATTTTCTTTAATTAATCTTAAGACTCTCAAAGAAGTGTACACTATTAGACAAAGTCATTGGTGTTCGTTGATACCAATAGCCCCCCATTTATTTTCTGCCAAGGCAAAGTAAGGTGCGTGTCCACCAAAGCATATTTTCACAGCTGAAAATTCCAGCGCTCTTTCAGAAACGCTCAGCTAAGAGCACTTCTGCAGCTGTCTAAATGTAAAACATATGGTTAGCCCCTTGCTACCTACTGGTATTAAAAAATGTGGTGCTTCCAATGACAACAGTAGAAAAAAATGCTCAGCGTGGGAAAAAATGCTTTGGTGTACTAGCGCACTTAAACATAGATACAGTTGAAGTCAAAATATTAGCCCTCCTGTGATTTTTGTTTGATTTTTCTCAAATATTTCCCAAATGATGTTTAACAGAGCAAGGATTTTTTCACAGTACTTCCTATAATATTTTTTCTTCTGGAGAAAGTCTTATTTGTTTCATTTCGGCTAGAATAAAAGCAGTTTTTAATCTATTTAAAACCATTTTATGGTCAATATTATTAAGAATATTTTGTTTCAATTGTCTACAGAACAAAACCTTCGTTATACAATGATTTGATAATTTGCACAAGCTTGATAATTCAAGAGGGCTAATAATTCTGACATGAACTGTTTTTATATATGCACAGATGCCCCATTAGTGCACTGTAAAACCCAAAAAAGTTAAAGTAACTCAAATCATTTGAGGAAACCAATTGCAACAAACTATTTAAATTCAAAAACTAATCCTAATGAGTACTGTGAACTTAATCAATTTGACTAAACAAAAGCAATTTGAGCACAGCAAAACCCAAAAAAATGAAGAGAACTCAAACCAACTGAGTACTGTAAAAACTCAATAAGTTTAGGGAACTCAAACCGTTAGAGGAAACCGATTGCTACAAACCATTAAGTTAAAAACTAATCTATACAAGTACTGTGAACTTACTCTATTTAAAGTAATGAAGTATTTAATTAACTCCTTACCTTCAACACAGAGTTTAAAACTCTTTTCAAATGAGTAGAATTAACTTTGTCAATTTTGAGTTACCTACACTCATTTCATTTGATAAAGTGGACTGTTGGGTTTTACAGTGTGGCTGTATCTATGGGCCGCATATGTCAAGTCATAAGTCATCTGCCATATTCAAATGGTCAAAGCCAGTCTGTGAATTTTGTAGAGCAAGGCGTATCGGCATTTGGTCGTAATTTTGGAATGGTGAAAGGTTTGTAATTTTATGATGTTCCTTTAACAGCATTGGTAGTGTAATCCTTATTATGTAATCAGTGAAATCGACCTGCAGTAAGCATTCATTTCGAAGTTCAACCATAAAACCAGATCAAAAGACCACCATTAGGTGAAGCAGCTTGATACAGTTGTGTACAACCATAGAAAATACAAATATCATTGATTTTGATAAGTCAGATCTTAAAATCAGCAGTATAGAACAATATTGCAGTTCACCAAAGATGCTCGGGCTGGCTATTCCAAAACCACAGCAATCATATGGTCAATTTTGGTGATAAGCATGTGTCAGCAATGATTTTGGCCAACACAATATTGACTATTGCATATAAAAACACAAACATTTTCACCAGTGAAAGGTTATTCAATCTCTTCAAGTATTCAATCTCAATAACCATAGGCTGTGCATAAAACATGGGCTGTTTCTTAATACCAAGTAGCAAAGTCCGGACTTGCGTCCTTGGAAGTTCAGACTTGTCAAGTTCAAACTTAGAAGTACGAACTTCTCCATTTGAAGAAGTAAAGTACCTGACCAAGGACACACTTCTTCAAATGGACCGGCAATGTACTTAAAAACGTCACTTACCTCACCATGGATTCATCGGTTTCACTGTACATTAACAATAAAATTATTTAATTATACATAAAAACACCCTTATAACTAATGTTATATTAATGTTATGAATCAATTAAAGAAAAGTAAAATGTGTTATTATACACAGACTCATTTTTTTGATTATCAGATTTGATAAACTACAAAGGACATTAAACAAGTAAATAATACAAGGCGTAAACAATAAGTAATAAAGATAGGCAATATCTAGGCAAGTTAGGCAATTTGGTAAACAAAGACAAACAGCATATACAACACTGTAACATAATTAAAGGCAATTATAAAACGTAACAAAATAATGCTGCCAAAATAATACACCTGATAACAAATAATAGATTTAAAAGACCAAAAATTGTCCGTTAGATATACACAAGATGTATTAAATATCATGTTTTAACTACAATAGAGAGATGAGATCCAGCGGTATATTCGAGATGGACAGGCTGAAGTAAAGCTGGTCTCGGCGGGGGAGGTGATGACAAAGCTCCGGTTGATAGGCTGGGGGTCAGAGTCCGCAAGAGCTGAGGCACATCAAAGACGCGCTACCTTTGAGAATAAACTGTCGATTCGAGTTTAAAACAACTACATTCTCGCCTGAAAAACTCTTAAACCTTTATTTTGTAACACAGCAGAGGAGTATTTTTAAAATCGTGCAGGTTATCTCCTCCGCCATTAGCTTTCCTTGGTTGGCATTCTGGGATACCTGCGCCACCTGGCATAATGTGAACTTTGAATTGGAACAGTTCTTCGGCGGTTGATTACGTTTCACGAGGACACAAGAACGCAAGTAGAGACAAGAACGCATATTGAAACAGCCATGTTGACCATTTCAAGATGGCAGATACATCACGATATCAGATGTGAGTGGAATGTTTAAATATGGCACTTACATTCAAATTTCTATGCAGCAACTGGTATTTTCCCCCTCTTTTTAGACTCGGCCTGATCTCACGAATAAATTGAACTTTAAGTTTTTTCAGAAACAGTGCTTAAAGTAGCTCATTTGTACGAATTCAAACAATTGAATTCGTACATAAGATATTTAAATCCCAAACCCCACTCTTAAAACCAATCATCAATGGGGGATTGAGCAAATCATGCAAAAATACATAAATGAGATTGTATGCATTTAGCTGAATTAGACATTAAATCAAAACATTAGGAATTGCCATGAGATTGTGTTGCCTAAAGCACACAAAGTGTTCAAACGCCTTAAAGGAAATCAGGCATCAAAACACATAATGTACAGTAGAAAATATGTATGTTTAGTATATTTTACACTATATGGTTTGGAAAACTGGAAGTATATTATTTTAAGTTTGGTTTTTGTTGTTTTTTTTTTTTGTTTAAAAAATCTGTGATAAAAAAAGATATTTTATTAAAGAGACTACAGGTCAAAATTTTGGAATAAAGATATTTAAGGATTTTTGTTTTGTTTTTTTAAGTTGTCACTTCTGCTCAGCTAGACTTCATGTATTTCTATAAAAATACAGTAAAAAAAACAATAATATTGTGAAATGTTATTGCAGTTTATTATTAATATGGATTTTAGTCGGCAATTATTTTTCTCCGTGTCCACCAAAGCATTTTTGCGCAGCTGAAAATGCCAGTGCTCTTCTAAAAATGCTCAGCTGAGAGCATTTTTGTAACTGTTGGAGCATTTATAAAAGGCTGAGCCCTTTGTGTAAAATGCACGCTCAATGCCTTTGTACACCAACTGGCATTCCTTTGTTCAAAAAATACAGTAAAAAAACAAATAATAACTTGACGTGTAGTTAATCATTTGGAAAAGTGGCAGAAGGTAGATTTTTCAGAAGAATCATCTGTTGAACTGCATCCCAATCATCACAAATACAGCAGAAGACCTATTGGAACCAGCATGGACCCAAGATTCTCACAGAAATCAGTCAAGTTTGGTGAAGGAATAATCATGGTTTTGGGTTACATTCAGTATGGAGGCGTTCGAGAGATCTGCAGAGTGCATGGCAACAACAACAGCCTGAGGTATCAAGACATCTGTTACCTCCTTCTTATACTTCAGCCTCCACATCAAAGTTACTGAAAGCAAAGAAGGTCAAGGTGCTCCAGGATTGGCCAGCGCAGTCACTAAACATGAATATTATTGAGCTAAGATGAAGGAGGAGGCATTGAAGATGAATCCAAAGTGTCTTGATGAATTCTGGGAGTCCTGCAAGAACGCTTACTTTGCCATTCCAGATGACTTTATTAATAAGTTATTTGAGTCATTGCAGAGATGTATGGATGCAGTCCTCCAAGCTCATGGGAGTCATACACAATATCCCCATGCACCATGACTTTAATTCCATATTGTACATTAGTGACATAAGCCAAGTCAGACGTTACTGTCCTAATTAAATACTTAAAAATCAAGGCATGATCATATTTTATTTTGCTAAAATAGGCGTAATCTAGAGGCCTTTGCCTTTCATATTAGTCGCTTCTCATACCAAATGATTAACTAGAAGTCAAGTTATTACTTGTTGTTCCTAAAACTTTGATAGGCGACAAGACTTTTGTCAGGTAGTGTATTGTGTGATCGCGGCTTTAGACTTCAGAGAGAGAGAATTAGCATGCCTAAAGTGCAGTGGGAATATACGGTATTATTCTGACAATCATAAGCAATAATTGAGAAGCAATTGACTAATCATTTTAAATCATTATAAAATTATTATTCCAGGCTTTTGACTGGTAGTGTATTGCCGAGTTGTCATTCACATAAAAACTGAAAAGGTTTTGGCCTTTATTTAAATGACAGCATTTTGAGAAAAAACTATACAGGGGGCTAATAATTTTTAATTATTTTCTACATCCATGTGCATTACCTATTACTTAAGAGCTAAAACAAAGGTTGTGGACTACAAGGCTGTATGTGTGTTAGCACATAGTGTTTATTAATACAACCACCTACTGGCCTGGCATACATAATACATCAGTTTGAGTCATTTTTGCAGATCACCGTGAACATACATCAAACTTTTAGTACACAGCTGTTGTGTAAATGTACCCTTTGTAACGGTTTCCAATAGAGATTTAATCAGACTAATGATGATAATGAATACAATAAAAATCCATTCTAACAACCTGAGGATCAGCATGTCATATATTCTGTTTGGTTTCAGTTGAAATAATCTGGTGCTCAAGTCCTTTATCTTGGGTTAGATTTTTGGGTCATATAGAAGCATTCATTCTTTTAGAAGACATTGGGAATTGGTGGTCTTGTTTTTATTTTTACTTGAATTTTATTTTCTGGTTCGTACAATTGCAAACTGAAATAGATTTTGTGGTCATGTTTGATCTACACATGCAAGACTAACAACATAAACATAATACTAATAAGTTACATATTTCTGTAGTGTGTATATTTGCATCGTTATTAACTGTAACACACTGCAATTGGGAGCTAACATTCTCTTTGAAGAGAATATATGTGTGTGTTTAAGAGAGAGTTAGCATGCCTTGTATTCCTTATGTTGTGGGTACCAAATGTCAGATCTGGTAGAGCGCCTTTGGAATGTGGTGAAAGAGAAGATTCACATCATTGATGTGCAGCTGGCAAGTCTGCAACAACTGCATGATGCAACCAATGTCAATATGGACAGAAATCCTTAAAGGGGACTTTTAGTCCCATTGTACCTGTCAGTCTTGTGCATTTTGAGTCGCTGCCATTTAGACTTGCATCTCAACTTGGATTTAACCTACACCACTCTCAGTCTGTGCACTGTAAACAACCACCAAGGCCCTTGTCAAAAATAATGAGAAGAAGCTAGTCACAACTGTTTCCCAGAAAAGTAGGATTTGTTGCATTACTTTTGTTCAAACTATGTTAATTATGACATTAAGCAGGTGGTGGAGTGATAATTTCTGGTAATTAAACGGTTTATGTGCATAATGGTTTTATTATGGAGATTCCTTTCACAAAGCATGTACACAAAGTTAAATCTGTATAGAATAAAATGTGCAGATTGTACTACATGATAGCTTCCTTATTTTGATACAATATCAAGATGTCATGTCATACCAACAAGTAGATATTCTTCGAATCAGTCGAGAGCTGTTTTTCCAACCATACAAGTTTTGTTAAAGTACTCTGTTTGCAAATGTTTTTGAACTATCTGGATAAATGACAGAACCAGTCACAACCATTGTTCACTTTCTTGTTTCCACCACATAAACTTCAAGAACTGACTTTGCACTTGCTGCCCAGTATATCCTAGCAGGTACCATTGGACTATAGCGTGTGTTGGTCAGTGTATAGGGGAAATTCACAACAGTGATGCTTTGCCGTGTGATATTTGTTCAGTTTGTTAACAGTAGTACCATGGTCAAAGTGTTGGTCTGGGTGAAAATCATTTGTCTTCAAAGCAGGTATCTCAGTAGCTATGTTTCCATCCAAAAATGCGAATGAACTTTAGGCGCAAAACTGGATTATCGCATTAAAGACGTGCGATGAAGCAGCGTTTCCATGCAACGAGTCAAAGCGAACAAAATTGTCACTTCCTGATTAACTGGCGCCAAATATCAACAGTAAAAACTGAATTTGCTGTGGTAGGAGAAGCTGCGTCAATCTTTTCTTCATCTAATAAATGACTTGCGCCTCAGAAGGCAATCCTGACAAGCAGTGAACGTGCGGTGGCGTTTGAAGGTGTCAGACACGGAGCACAGACGCTCTTGATTCTGGAGGTCATTAATAATATAAGACTAATACTTAAACGGTAAGGCATTTTAGAATGACCAAAACAACAGTTCAGATGGTTTACAATGTGCTTAGCCTGCTGGTTTGTCCATTCATACACATTTTCATCATCACATGATCATAACAAAATCACATGACCTTTTTTAATGCGCATACTGAAATTTGTGCGGTAAAAGTGTTTCCATGGTAGTTTATGCGCACCTTTTCTTATTGAATAAAAAAGTTTATCCTACTCAGTTATGCGCATAAGTTTATGCGCATTTTCAAAAGCAAAACGTGCATAAAAATAGGTGGACATAGCTACTGTCATGAACTTTTTGTCTCTTTTGCTCTGCTTTTACTCTGGTGGCCTTGCTCAGTTGTTTTATGTTCCAACCCAAGCTTCTTATGAAGGTGCTACTGGAAACCCATGGCATCCAACTTCAAAGTGGCATGTCATCCTTTAGTACAGAGGTGTCAGTTCTTAGAGGACTACAGTTCCAGGCCTAATTAAACACAACCAAGAACTGCAAAATATGTCCTTCAACACTCAAACCATGTAGTTTTCAAATAAGCATGGAGTATGGTTGGAACTTAACTCTGCACAGTTGAGGGCATTTGCAAACAAGGTACTTTTCCAGAGTTGTGTGGTTGGGAAAACAGTTCTCGACTCGTTAGAAGAATTACTTGTTTGTATGACATGACATCTTGATATTGAACAAAATAAGGAAGGTGTATAACCCCTCTGCCTAAGTAGAAGCCTCATTAATCACATTTCTTTGTCATGATGCTAAGTAAAGTCAACTACACATCTAGTTTTTTTTGTTTGTTTGTTTTTCATTGCTTCTATACAGAAGAACTTTGTCTGGTCAAAGTAGCCTCAGATTTCTTTTTGAGCTGGATGAATCGTTTGTTCAAATTTAAAGAGTCGATTCATTTGAAGCCCCCTTCAAATGAATCTTCAATTCACTTTGAGCCATACTCTCAAAGTTCCAACAGCCTTAAAAAAACAAACTCAACTGCTCTTACAAGCCTGTCTTGCTTTGCAGCCTCTCGAAACTTCTGCTCTACAAGGGACCTTCCACCTTTGGCATCAGCCTTACTCAAACTCTTGGTTTTGTAATTTCCAAGTACCAATCATCCAAGGCAGATCACATATGTGTTCATGTTGTAGTTTAAAATTTTGTGAAGTGCACCTAAGACCAATTTATACTTGAGCATTGAGTGACTGTTTTATCCCATGGTGCATCCCCTGCATTTATACTTTTGTGTTCTGTATGTGTTGCTCTGTAACACTTCCAAAATGTTAGCATGCCATAGGAATTCTATGTTCCACTCTGTCTAATTTATTTTCTGGTGTTTTGAGTTTTCACCAGAAATACATGGCATGCTACTGTAACTGTATACACTCACCAACCACTTTATTAGGTACACTTTACTAGTACTGGGTTGGATCCCCTTTTGACTTCAAAACTGCCTTAATCCTTCGTGGCATAGATTCAACAAGGTACTGGAAATATTCCTCAGACATTTTGCCCATATTGACATGATAGCATCATGCAGTTTCTGCAGATTTAACGGCTGCACATCCATGTGCTCTATTGAATTGAGATCTGGTGACTATGGAGGCTATTTGAGTACAGTAAATTCATTCTCATGTTTAAGAAACCAGTGAGATGATTCACGCTTTATGACATGGCGCATTATCCTGCTGGAAGCAGCCATCAGAAGATGGGAACACTGTAGTTATAAAGGGATGGACATGGTCAGCACCAATACTTAGGTAGGCTGTGGCACCGACATAATGCTCAGTTGGTACTAATGAGCCCAAAGTGTGCCAAGAAAATATCCCCCACACCTCCACCAGCAGCCTAAACCGTTGATAAAAGACAGGATGGATCCATGCTTTCATGTTGTTGACACCAAATGCTGAAACCATCCACCCAAATGTCGCAGCAGAAATTGAGATTCATCAGACCAAGCAACATTTTTCCAATCTTCTTTTGTCCAATTTTGGTGAGCCTGTGTGAACTGTAGCCTTAGTTCCTAGGGCGTACTCACACTATATACAGTTGCCTTGAACCTGGCCGAAGCACGCTTGTCCCCCCTCCCGTATCCCCCGATGGCCCGCACTCACATTACATTCAGGCCTGAGCACGCTTACGTCATCGATGATGTGCTGTTCAGTAAGTGCTTTCGCTCAGCACAATGGAGATTTCTTTAGTTATATTGTTTTAGTTGTTTCAGATGCAGTGACACGCAGTCAATAAATCGCCGAACAGATCAGCCACTTTTGACGTCCTCGTGCTGCAGGAATTATGAGGTTTGCTAAACGTGCAGCTGTCATGCAGTGAGTGGTTTGCGTCAGTTTGTGTTCATCGAACAGTAAGAATAATTAATAAACACATATGAAACAGTCCCGTAAAAGTCATGTCTTGTCTTCAGTTTCGGGCTCAGGAGCCCAAGTGAACCGCGCTCTGGCACACCTCTTCCAACCGGGCCAGGGCTGGCCAACTGAACCGTGCCTGAGCCTGATTCAGAGCACTCACACTTCTCAAATGACCCAGAATAGCATAGTGTGAGTACGCCCTTAGCTGACAGGAGTGGCACCCGGTGTGGTCTTCTGCTGCTATAGCCCAGCCGCCTCATGGTTTGACGTGTTGTGCATTCAGAGATGCTCTTCTGCATACCTCAGTTGTAACAAGTGGTTATTTGAGCTTGAACGAGTCTGGCCGTTCTTCTCTGACCTCTGGCATCAACAAGGCATTTGTGCCCACAGAACTGCCACTTACTGGATATTTTCTCTTTTAGACCATTCTCTGTAAACCCTAGAGATGGTTGTGTATGAAAATCCCAGTAGATCAGCAGTTTCTGAATAACTGGGGCGGATTGAGCAATAGGGGCACCTCAGCCAATGAGGGCAAAGGGGCAGTGGCTCTTGCCAGCGGGCCACACCCCTGTGCACGGCCCTGGGTGTGTGTCAGGATATTGTGACGGGTTTGCAACCGTAGAAAGGCTATTCTGGACCGTTTGCATGCACCCAGCGCAGAGGTATAAAATGGCCTCTATACAGTGCAGGGTATGTGTAGGCTATACCATTCCTACTATGTGCACTCAATGCAGATGTATAACTGAACCTACAGTAGTAACCGTTTGAAGTAGATCAAAACCATTGAAGACACCCATTCTTGCCTTTTTTTTTATTGAACATTTTTAATCCACTTCAAATGTTGACTATACTGTGCTGGCTGCTAGAATTGTACGCCACTGGCAAGTAAAGCTTGGAGGTCTTGTTGTACAGATTCACAGAGTTAAAGTGTGGGGAAACACCTAAACATCTTAACAAAATTTGTTCTTCAGCATCGTAGATTGACAGAATTCACAACACAAGATCGACATTACACAACAATAATAGTACTACAACATCCTCTTTCCATTAAAATTCAGCAAATCAATAGGACAAGAAACTAAGGAAATTTTTAATCTGTTAGTTTTTTCCAAAGGGACCCTACTCCAAGATCCTGAGGGAAAGGTCTGAAATTAATCAAAAAGGATGCGATATATCACATGAATATAGGTCACACTTTATTTTGATGGTCCGTTTATTGAAATTAAGTTGCATTGCATCTACATGCAAACTAATTCTCATTAGATTATAAGTAAACTGTTAGGTTAGGGTTAGTGTAAGTTGACATGTACTTACAAAGTTTCTTATAGTCAGTTGAATGTCTGTTGAAGGAGCAGTATCAACAGATATTAAGCATACAGTCTACTAATACTCAAATGCACCATTAAAATAAAGTGTTACTTGAATATGTTATCAGATTTCCTTGTACCAAAAGCCAAAGCAGACTCATTCTCAAAATGTACCTCTATGTATATACACTTCTGGAGAGTGCCAAATACGTTCCAGGAGCTATGTTTTTTTGCAGTTTTAGTGTTTTTGCGAATCCACCAGAGGCCGCTGTGTATGCTTTTTGAGACCCTAAATTTTCATTCGCACCTGCTCTTTTCACATAAATCCACCAGAGGCCGCTATCAACTGACTGTTTGACCAACTAACTGATCGACTGACCCACCCTTCTCCTTCCCTAAACCCAATGAAAAGTGTTTTCAAAAGCACCGATTGACCGTCTTCAGATTACGTTTTCAGAATGACCTTATGTTTGGATTTACAGTAGGGCTGGGCAAAAAAAAAAAAAATCTATCTTCAATTTAACAAAAATATTTTGATTCAGGAAACCCCCAATTGATTCTTAATGTGACACTTTACTTGAGGCTCTGTTCTTAAGGTGATGCTGTCTTTTGCATTGCTCCAGACCAAAACAAAACAGGATTGACATTGCAGAAAGTCATTGCAGCCAATTTAAGCCAACAACCAAATTAAAATTAGATGTGTGGAAGTACTTAAATGTTCCAAGGCAGTGACTATCCAGATGGTACCAGATATAAGCCCACGCTAGGCAGCAACACAGGTGGGTTTCATTGGCGCTAGTTGTATGGCATCAGCTTGGTGTGTACCGACCTTAAAGTTTTAGATGAAATGTTGATATCAAATAGAAATTTTGCAGAAACGAATCAAAACCACATAAATAAGAATCAAATTGAATTGCCAAACTGATTGGAATAGCCAGCCCTATTTCACATGTTCCAATATTTCCTTGGTTTACATTGCATCCATGATTAGGTAACTTTAGGTTGCATTCAATTTCTTGAGTCAATGGAGTCATTACCATAATGTAGCATATAAAGACTCTGCAGACAGCTAGTTCTATGTTTTTAGGTCAGCTTTTTCTGACCTTTCAATACCACCTACAATGAGTAGGATCTTGGTATGCATTCATTACTCGTATTTCCTGAAAAATGATGTTGTGCTGCTGACCCCCAGACATTTTCATGACTGCATAAAAACATCACTTCACTTATGTTTTGTCACACCATATTCATGTCGTCCTATGTTATTTATGTCATGGACATCTGAACTCAACTCAACATTTACAGTTTGAGTATTCCTTTAATAAAATAGGGCTAGATGTGTGTTATTGTTAATAGTGAACCTTTCAGCTCTTCGGGTCTGTTCAGCCTTTTTTATGATGGTCATACAGCGCCCCCTGCAGGTTTGCCATTGTTAACACATTTTTTATTGATTACTGCAAATAGGTTTCATTAGTCTTGCAAGTCACAAACATTGTATATCTGCTGCAATAACTAAATCTAAGAAAAAATAAAAAACTATATATATATATATATATATATATATAATATATATATATATATATATATATATATATTATATATTATATATATATACACATACACACACATATATACACACATACATACATATATACACAAATGTACACACACATAAACACATTTTTTCTTTAAAAAGTATACAGAACACAAAAAAAAGATACAATTACAAAAACACAATGAAAGAAATACCTAAAATAAAAACACTAAAAAAAAAAAAAAAAACGCAACACAACTTATTAAAACAGAAAAAAGTCCAAGCCCATGTTTACATTACTCTACAGTGGGCGCAAAATGATCAAATTCATGCATTTTCTTTTTGGCTTAGTCCCTTTATTACAGTTTTTCTCAAACGCTAAAACACAAAAGCCAATCCTCTAAACCAACTAACCAGATGTCTAAACACATTTACTAAATCTAGCCACCATTTTACAATATCATAAACACATTTCACATGAACACACAATTCACAAAACACAATCCTCCGTTCTCATAAATCTAAACACATTTTTCCTTGCTAAAACACAAGTTGCAAAAAAACTCAAAATGCTTGCCACATTCACCAATATTTGAACACAATGAACACACCTGGGGTCATTTATTACACACAACGACTCAAAATTGAAGACACTTGTTGCTAATGCTGTGACCCCATGTATACAAGCAAGTTCAGAGTGCACAGTTTGCTGAAGATTCCAAACAAACACAATGGATGAAGGCAGAGACAGGGGAAGAGGAATTCGAGTCAGAGGGAGAAGAGCTGGCCATGGAAGATGAGGAGCAGGCCAACGAGCAGGAGTTCAAATCAGAGAAGGAAGAGGAGCAGGCAAATGAGTTAGAGGCCAACATGGCAGAGGAGGTGGTCCAGGAGGGAGAGGAGAAGGTCTAGGAGGGAGAGCAAGACACCCTCGCACCATCATTACGGACAAGATGAGAACAACAGTCATTGACCATGTCATTGTCCATGGCATGACAAGAGTCCGTCCAAACCTGAGTAGGTTCACCGTGGCCTGTGAAAGTAGTCTATTGGTTTATCAGAGGAAAAGTCATTGCCGATAATGTCAACTTTGAGAGCAGTGATGATGTCAGCTTGGCCACAATAGAAAGTTCTCCGGCACCAAAAGATGCGGATGAAACAGGTCTATAGGGTTCCCTTTCAGCGCAACTCTGCGCTACACAAAGACCTACGTTAAAGACCTATGAGTATGTGCAAGTATACATCCATGTTCACAGTACAGTTAGTGGACATACGGTGTTGCTCAGTGGCCTACATTACTTCTGGACAATAGTGTGCCACCTGATTGACTGTTATTCTGAACACTCGTGCACTCACATTTTCACAGAGGATATTACAGTTGGACGCGATGGCTAGACCTCATGAATACCTCTTCCTGGATGAGGCTGGCTTCAAACTGCAAAAAAAGGCAAAGAGGTCGTAACATCACTGGCCAAAGAGGTTCCTGGCCAACGGGGTGGTAATATTACTCTTCGTGCGGCCATGAGTTCAGAGGGGCTTGTCCACTGGCATGATGTCCTTGGGTCTTACAACACCCAATGTCTCCTCACTTTCCTAGAGGTGCTAAGAGACATCCTTCTGGACCGCCAACAACACCATCCTGGGGCCCGCACATCACATTTATGTGATCACATGGGACAATGTCCGCTTCCACAGAACAAACCAAATCAGAGAGTGGTTCATCACCAACAGTAACCACTTTTTAAATGTCTGTCTGCCACCCTATACTCCCCTTTCTTGAACCCTATAGAAGAGTTCTTCTCATCGTGGAAATGGAAGGTTTATGACAAACAACCATACACTAGAGAGAACTTCCTAAGGGCAATGGAGCTGGCCTGTGTTGACATCCCAGTGAAGGCCTTCCAAGGATGGGTTTGCCATTCCAAGGCGTTTTCCCGTGTTGCCTGGCAAGAGACAATATGTGATGTAGATGAGGTGATGTGACCCGATGCCGCACAGTGATTTTGGTGTGAATAAAACTAAATAAATAAAAAATTCACACCCTGATCATGTTTTCAAGAGTACTGTTGTATGCAATCGATTCTGTTTTTGCATTGAGTTGTTACAGTAGTGTGCATGCAGTATTTTCCATAGATTTATACTCTTCATATGAAACTCACAAATCTAAATGCCTAATCATAATCTCTGCAGAGAGCTAAAAAGATCTGTTACTGTAAAGTTTCTAAAATATGCATTGGCAGTTATGAAATAAGAACCTTTTCACAAATTGAGCATTACACATATACATACACATACAGTATATACATATATATATATATATATATATATAATATATATAAATATATATATATAATTATATATAATATATATACACACACACACATATAAATATATATATACATACACATATATATACATACATACACATATACACATTCATACACACATATATTATGTATGTATGTGTATATATATATATATATATATATATATATATATATATATACACATACATACATATACATACATATATATATATATATATAATATATAATATATATATAATATATATATATATATATATATATATATATATATATACACATACATACATACATATACATACATATATATATATATATATATATATATATTATATATATATATACACACAAACATACATACATATATATATATATATAATATATTAATATATATAATATATATATATATATATATATATATTATATATATAATATCCAACCCACACACACACATACCACATACATGCATCCATACACAAGTCAGAATTAAACTGAATATTCTACGTTAAAAATTGAGGATAAATAAATACATGATTACATTTTATTCAAAAAGTAAACAAAAATCAAACATTTGATAATATGTTTTGCAATGTAGCATTACTTTTTGAAGTTTTTACTAAAATATCCTCTTTTATTCTGGTTTATTAGTGTATTATTGGTTTAGTTGATTAATACTGAATGTTGGGAAAAGGCACATGTGTGTGAGATAAATTTTTCATAGGAAGGCATGTGAAGGCTTTTTTTTAGCGTGCCTAATATACTGTCAAAAAAGTAAACAAAAAATTCATTTTATTTTGTATTTAAAGAAATGACATAAACTGGGGTAATTCTGTTTTCATTTACCTTTTTAAAATGCTTCTAATATCAAATGTCATTTGCTTTTAAGATGCCAGTTTGTAATACGCAGAACAGATGTTTCATAGTTCCTCTAATACTGTTGGTTGCATTATGATAAATTGCTTGTGTTTTCCTCATTTGTAAGGTAAGACACTTGGGGATAAAGGCATCTGCTAAGACAGTTGGTTTTGGTCCTGGAATCCAGCACTTTACTTTTTGGATGCGTCCTTTATTTAACACCTGATTATTTCTTATAAAGCAGCTGGAGGATGTGACTTTCCAAGGACACCCCTTATAATTGTAAATGAAATATGCTCACAGTGTGTAGTCTTAAATATCCATATTATTATTCAATTCGATGTTGTCTGGGTTCTTTTTTTAATCATTAATTTAAATGTTAGTTAACAAAAAGTGTAATTAAGGGAATTATAAACAACTTTATTTCCATTAGCTGACATTAACAATGATAAACTGTAATACTTTAATGAATGTTTTGTTCATGGTTTGTTTATGCTAGTAAATACATTAACTAATACATCATAGTAAAGTGTTCAAGATATTTTCTCTTTATCTCTCTTAACATTCTTGGTTTTATGATTGAATACTAATTTATCGTAAATCGTAATGCTATGACAAAATAATAGGCCTAGTTGTTAAAGCATGCAAATAAAAATGTTTTGTACAACAGATACCTACTATTTAAACATAATAGTTAGCATAGAGAAGGTGTTTTATTGCTTTAAAAATCAACTGTAAAAAAAAATTACAGCAAAATTTACAGTTTGTTACTTACAGGAAATTTTCATTTGCCAGTAAGACTGTAAATTTACAAGCATAAATTAAATTAAATATTAGTGTAAAATATACAGTAACATACTGGCAAATTCAGTTGTCGGTAGGACTAAATTTACAAGCGCACTGTAAAATAATAATTAATTTACTGTAAAATCTACAGTATCTTACTGGCAATTTGGTGGTCAGTAAGACTAAATGTCAAGCACACTGTAAATTAATAATTACAATTTACTGTAAAATCTACAGTAAATTTCTGGCAATTATGGTTGCCAGTTCATTTCATTCATTGATTTTTTTTCGGCTTAGTCCTTTTTTTGGTTGCCAGTAAGGCTGTAAATTTACAAGCACATAATTAGTAATTACAATTTACTGTAAAATGTAAATAACTTGCTGGCAATTTTGGTTGCCGGTACAACTGTAAATGTACAAAGCACACTGTAAATGTATAATTAAATATTAGTGTAAAATTTACAGTAACAGTGGCATGTTAGGTTTTCAGCGGGACTACATTAACAAGCACGATGTAAAATAATAATAAAAATGTAATGTAAAATCTACAGTATATACTGGCAATTTTGGTTGTCGGTAGGACTAAATTTACAAAGCACACTGTAAATTAATAATTAAGTTTTACTGTAAAATCTACAGTTACTTACTGACATTTTTGGTTGCCAGTAAGACTGTAAATTTACAAGTATACTGTAAATTAATAATTGCAATTTATTGTAAAATCTACAGTAACTTTCTGACGATTTTGGTTGCCAGTAAGTCTGTAAATTTATAAGCATACTGTAAATTAATAATTACAATTTACTGTAAAATTTATAGTAACTTACTGCCAATTTTGGTTGCCAGAAAGACTGGAAATTTACAAGCACACTAAATAAATACGAATAAATGTGAATAAATACAGCACAATTAATAAGTACAGTGTGCTTGTAAATGTTACAGTCTTACTAGGAACCAAAGTTGCCAGTAAGTTACTGTAAATGTTATGGTACATTTGTTTACAGTGATATAACATTATTATTATTAGTGTTAGTATTACTACTACCATTATACACATACATTATTTTTATTTGTGTTTGTGTCGGTGTGATCAAAGTGTTGTCACTTTATATTATAAAGGTACAATTATTATCAAACCCTTATGATTTAGCTCAAAGTTCTAATTTGCTGCTAATTTGCTTACAGTTGTTAAGGTGTAGTTAGGTTTGGGTTTTGGGTAGGATTAGGGATGTAGAATGAGGTCAGAAGTACAAATAAACAGCCAATATCTTAATAATAGGCAGGTAATAAGTTACTAGTTAATGCTGAAAATCTATACTTAAACTAAAATATTCACTGCCTGTTATGCATTTTTCTGAACTTTGGTAGCCATAATCCTTCAATTCTTCAACATTTTTATGTTCTATGGAGAAAATACATATGGGTTTAGAACAAACAATTCCTTTTAATGTCTTTAAATGTTTTTTTAAAGCAAATAATTTTACAGTCTACTTCTATGTACTGAAACTTAGGAAACATGCAATAATTTGTTCACTTAAATAAACACTGCCTGATAATGATTTCAGAGCTGCTGGGAGTTTACTAAAGTTTACAAATGGATCTCTCTGGGCCATGATTTAACTCATTGTTAAAAGTGCTGACATTCAATCACAGGTCTGAGTCATGAAGCACAGCTGCTTTTGGATAATCACCAACAGCATTGTTTGGAAAAAGAGGATAGACGAATTACACACTCATCCTTTGACTGAAAAAGAGAGAACTTTTAAACATTTGTTGTTAAAGGTTTTGCTACGCTAATAACACCAAGCACAACAAACAGTGGCCATATTTTATAACATTTCTGATAATGGAAATCTGCAGACAGAGCCTGAAGCACTGCTGAGTTTGATGGTGAAAAATTAAAAGATCCGAAACTGATGAAACTCAACGTACAGTTGAAGTCAGAATTATTAGCCCTCCTGAATTATTAGCCCTGTTGTACATTTTTTTTTCCCAGTTTCTGTTTAACGGAAACGTTTTTTTCCCCAACACATTTCTAAACATAATAGTTAATAACTTATTTCTAATAACTGATTTATTTTATCTTTGCCATGATGACAGTAAATAATATTTGACTAGATATTTTTCAAGACACTTCTATACAGCTAAAAGTGACATTAAAAAGACTTAACTAGGTTAATTAGGTTAACTAGGCAGGTTAGGGTAATTAGGCAAGTTATTGTATAACGATGGTTTGTTCTGTAGACAGTCGGAAAAAAAATACATAGCTTAAAGGGGCTAATAATTTGACCTTAAAATGTAAAAATAAATAAAACTGCTTTTATTCTAGCCGAAATAAAACAAAGACTTTCTTTAGAAGTAAAAAAATATTATCAGACATACTGTGAAAATTACTGTTAAACATAATTCGGGAAATAATTAAAAAATAAAAATAAATAAAAAGGGGGCTAATAATTTGACTTCAACTGTACATTTAGGTCCCAGAAAAAAAAATAAAAGCTTAAATCAGTACTGTTTTGGCTTTGTCGTGGCAACATAATTATTAAATGTACTTTTATGCAGGAAGTTTACTTTTTCAGCTTCTGTCACAGTTGACTTTGGAAGTTGATGCATTATATTAAAACTTAGCAAGGCAAATGATGTGCCATAATTGGATGTTTCTGGAGTAAAATATATGCTCTCTGATGTGAAAGGGTGACTCACTTGTCCTGCATGGGGATTGTTTCAGGAAACTCAGGGAGGAGGTAGGCTTATTTTTCCCGGAATGCTGTACTCTATCTGACTTGAGCCCAGCTTGATACTCTCACGTCATGAAGTGCAAGGAATACTGAACAGAATGATGAACGGATGCAGGGAATATGTGGCCGTCGACACCATGAATACACATGTGTTGAGCTGTAGTTTGCACACCGTGTGCTTCATGTTGCTGATTTTTGTTTCTTATCTTATCACACATGTGTGAGTGCAAAGCCATCCAGATGTGTTTCAGTGTGTTTATGTGTATAAATCTGCCATTTTTTATGATCTTTATAACAAAGGTTGAAGAACTACTGCTCTGGAATGGATCAACACAGTGTGCCGTTGTAGAGAGATAACTGTTTAAAAAGCTACTTCTTGGAAGTAGCTCAAAATTTATAAACAAGTACAAGCTCAGGACAAAAGGAAGTTCATTTCAGGAGTTCAAATCAGCTTACCAAGACGAAATGCTGAAAATCAACTTTTGTAAGCTGTTTGGACAGAACTGTTTGTAGGTATAGTGTGTCCACTGTCATATATGAAGTCATATGAACACAATAATTCTAAAACTGCACTCCTACGTCACGTTGCGGGGGGCCTCAAAATCACTGGGATTTGGACCTTTTTTAACGTCAGTTAAAAAAAAGAGACTAATGGCTCTGCTCTTTTTCTTAAATTCTTCCTTCAGAGGTCAAATATTCATTAACTACACATTTGAAGCAGAAATTAAAGTGTAATTCAACCATCTTTACATATCTGGCGACTCCAGACATCCCCCATCTTGGAACTGTGATTCAGCATTTCAGAAGCTGTCACCACTTAATATGAAGGCAAAAGAGTAACAACAAACTTTAGTATGTTTACTAGTATGTTCGGATGATGCTAAGCTCTAGGAACATGGTTAAGAACATTTTAAAACATTTGAACTTTGGTGGCAAGTTTAGCATATAGCTAATTTGGTTTAGTGCACCTCGTCCAATCCTGCTACTAGACTTTATTGTTTCGACTTCAATAAAACACACACCTAAACAGCTAATCAAGGCCTAACCAGGCAAACTAGAAACTGAGACGTGTTGGAGTTTAGCTTAGGATCCTGTTGGCTCACTGGAGTTAATAAAATCACATTCTAATTTATATATTTTAAAAAGCATTTTAATGATAATGAATTTTAAATTATACATTTCATATACTGATGAATACAATGGGTTGTGAAATCAAGGATTCCCTTTCCTACTGTTGTTTTTGATGGCAAACGTGCTAGCATATCATACGCACCTGCAAGCTAATCTCAAACACGGAGAGCCTCAAAATCCTTTTGCATGAGGAACTACTTTCTTCCGCTATTCATTCACATCTGCAGCTGATGTCAGAACAGCAGAAACAGTTGCTAGTTCACAAACATCACTTTAGAGCTAGTATTGACTGATTCTCTAGCATACTTTCTAAAGTGAGGACAAAACAGGTGATTTTGCTGTCATTTTAAGATTATTAGACTGAACAGCGTGAAATGCCGTCAATCTACAGAGATTTCCCAGTCTTTCTCTGTTGTAATCAGGATATTGTCATGTGAAGATAGATAGACTCATGCCTGAATTTATGTTTCTTCAACAACTTGACTCTTGCTCTGTGTCATACAACAACTGACTCCAGTAACTCAGTAACTCCCCCAACTGCACTTCACTATATTAGCACTTGACATCCATGAAACCTCCCCTTTTTTTTCAACTGTATATTCTATACACATGTGCATACGAACACAAAACAGTTTTCAACTTTTTAACAGTCCCATTTATGGTGTATATGACCACACGGATGACAAATTAAGTCTCTGTACAGGCTTACTCACTTGGCCTGAATGAGTCACTGTGTTTGACTGTGACTGCTCTTCGTACTCTGATGAGATAGCTGTGGAATCAAAACATGTCTGCGTTACTGTGTTTGGTTCTACGGTGGAAATGTCCTGTGTATGTGCACTCTCAGAGTCTGGAAAATCTTTCTTTCAGACTCCAATTTGCTTTGACGAGTTCCTGAAGGAATCTGCTCCTGCTGGAGATGATGCCAATTCCTCCTAACCAGCTGTAGAATGTGTTCTGTCGCTTTAAAATGCTGTTCTAAAACCTGCTACTGCGCATGTACAACAGGATATGGCAGAGAGAAAAGCTAACATGTAAAAGTTATGTGAACTGTCTGCGGTGCACAATTAAAAGCTGTTAAACGTTATTATGATCTCCTGGCTCGTCATCTAACATGGTGTCAGAAGTGGTCTGCACGAAATTCTGATGACGGCGAAAAAAAAAAAGGCTCGTCCATCGTGCTTCGACACAGTAAGCCGTCTAAGAGCGTAGCAGAAAAAAAAAAACTATGGCCGAAGGTTTCCGCAGACCCGATCCGCTGGTCTTCGATGGCAATATCGCCGAAAATTGGCGTGTTTTTGAACAGGAATTTGATATATTCATAGCCGCGGCACACTCAGAGAAAGAGCCTTGCACAAAAGCATTCATACTGCTTAACCTGGCCGGCTCGGAAGCCATCGAGCGCGAACGAACGTTTGTTTATGCACCCGCGGTATACACGGGTCAGGGTGATGACCGACGAATACACACACCGGCAGAATCACGCGAAGACCCGGAGTGTCTAAAACGCAAGTTTCGAGAACTTTGCAGTCCACAAACAAACATAACAATGGAGAGACATAAATTCAATTCAAGAAATCAAAAGCCTGGTGAAACTATTGAGGCATACGTGAGTGACTTGCGAAACAAAGCACAGAGTTGCAGGTTTGGAGATTTGCAGGAAGAATTGATAAGAGACCGACTTGTGTGCGGAATACTTAATGATGGAATGAGAAAACTGCTGTTGCGTGACAACGAGTTGACATTAGCAAAGGCTATTGAAACATGTCAGATACATGAACTAACAGATCAGCACACCAAAACGCTAGCTGGACCAAAACAAAACCTGTCAAATGTGGATAGTGTTCAACAAATGATAAAAAGAAAGTCATTTCATACGCCCAAGCCCAGATTGAATAAGTTTGCTCCACAGCAAATTCATAATTGTAGCAATTGCGGAAGAAACCACGAAGCTAAACGGGAGAGATGTCCTGCATATGGCCAGCAATGCCACAGGTGCAATAAATGGAATCACTTCCAGAAATGTTGTAAATCAACTAAAGTTCACAGTGCAAGAAATCTAAGAAAAACTGTGAATCAAATTGAAGTTTCTAAAACCTCCAATAGCAGTGAAGACTCCTTCTTTATAGACGGAGTTGCTCTGAACCATCAAAATGTGACTAAAACAGATTTAAAACAGCTGAAGAAACCTGCAATATCTTGCACAGTCCAAATCAATGGAAAAACAACTGAATTGAAAATTGACACAGGAGCCTCATGCAATATCATGTCCTCACAGACATTTGAACGCTTAAAGCAACATGAAAATCTGCAGGTGTCGAGCCATGTAAAGCTTGTTGCTTATGGTGGAGAGGAGATTCAAACGGCTGGATCCACTGTGTTACCTTGTCATCTGAATGGTCAGATCTATACTTTACAGTTCTACGTGGTCCAAAGGGATGTACAGCCATTACTTGGGCTCTCTGATTGTCTTCAGATGGGCCTCATTTCTCTCAATAAAGCAGTACACCAAGTCAGTCTAAAAGAAACAGGTTTTGCTCAACAGATCAACACAGAGTATGCAGATCTTTTCCAAGAAGAAATAGGGAAACTTCCTGTGACATACTGCATGAAACTTGACAAGGAAGCTCAACCTGTTGTTCGTCCAGCACGCAGAATTCCTGCAGCGATGCAAAACAAAGTGAAAGCAGAGTTAGAAAAGATGGTCGCTATGGGTGTTCTCAGCCCTATATCAGAACCTACTGACTGGGTATCATCAATGGTGGCCACTCACAAGAAAAACTCTGACGAAATAAGACTGTGCATTGATCCCAGAGACCTAAATAAATTCTTGAAACGTCCACGTCACCCTATGCGCACAGTGGAAGAAGTGGCGGCGCAAATGCCGAATTCCACTGTATTTTCGGTGCTAGATGCCAAGAGCTCCTTTTGGCAGATTTCACTAGACCAAAAGTCATCTCTACTCACAACATTCAGTACGCCATTTGGTAGATTTAGATTTCTTCGAATGCCCTTTGGTATTAACTCAGCCAGCGAAGTTTTTCAGCATGCTATGGAACAGATCTTTGCTGGCTATCCATGTGCAATCATAGTGGATGACATTATAGTGGGTGGACACGGCGAAGAGGAACATGACGAAAATTTAAAGAGAGTGCTGAATCGTGCCCGTGAAGTGAACTTGAGACTGAATCCTCAGAAGTGTAAATTTCGTCTAAGTGAAGTGAGCTATGTGGGCCACATTTTCACAAATAAGGGACTACAAGCAGACCCAGAGAAGACAAAAGCAATCACAGAAATGCAGCCACCAGACAATGTTACTGCATTACAACGTTTCCTGGGCATGATAAATTACCTAGGGAAGTTCATACCGAATCTCAGTGAGCTCTCAGCACCCCTGCGTGAGCTGACCCGTAAAAACACAGAATGGTGCTGGTTTAAACAACATCAGGATGCTTTTGACAATCTAAAGCAAATGATTTCCAGTCCACCGACCCTGAAATACTATGACGTCCAAAAACCTGTCACACTCACCTGTGATGCTTCCCAGTTCGGCCTAGGAGCTGCATGTCTTCAGGAAGGTGCTCCAGTCGCATATGCGTCACGGACACTGACTCAAACAGAAGTGCATTATGCACAGATTGAAAAAGAACTTCTGGCAGTGGTATTTGCATGTGCAAAATTCAATGACTACATTTATGGTAAACAAATTCACATCGAAACAGACCACCAGCCACTGGTAACCATCCTCAACAAGCCCATCTACACAGCGCCGGCCAGACTGCAACGTATGATGCTAAGATTGCAGAAATACAACTTCACAATAACATACAAGAAAGGGAAGCAGATGTACCTTGCCGACACGCTATCACGTTCCCCTAGAACAGGCCCAAATGAACCCTATGATGATTCAACTGACTTTGAAGTCATGTCAGTCCAGCATGTTTCATCTCTCAGGCTGAATGAGTTGCGCACTCACACTGCACAGGACCCAGTTCTTCAGCGCCTTTGCAGTATTCTCAAATCAGGATGGCCGTATAGCCAGTCAAAATTGCCTGTAGAAATTCGTGAGTATTTTCCCTTCAGGGATGAGCTCACAGTTGATGAAGACATAATCATGAAGGGACAAAAGCTAGTGGTTCCTGAATCACTACGTAGTGAATATATCACAATCATTCACAGAGGTCACCCTGGCCTTGAGGCAACTAAACGCAGGGCAAGAGGTATTGTTTTCTGGCCTTCTCTGAACAAAGACATTGAAAATCAGGTGCTGTCGTGCTCCATCTGTAACAGTCAGAGGTCCCATCAACAAAAAGAGCCTCTTCACTTACACTACATCCCAGATCTCCCATGGTCCACAGTGGCCACAGATATCTTTGAGTGGAATGGTCAACACTACCTTGCATTAGTTGACTCATATTTGGGATGGTTTGAAATTGATTTGCTTCGGGACATGTCCTCCAGCACAGTGATCACAAAACTCAAAAGGCACTTTTCTGTTCATGGGAGTCCACACAAGGTCCTTTCGGACAACGGCACCCAATTCACAAGTCAACGATTTAAAGAATTCGCTGCAGCTTGGGATTTCACACACATCACCAGTAGCCCAGAATATCCACAAGCTAATGGGCTAGCTGAGAGGGCAGTGCAAAGTGCAAAACAATTAATGGAGAAATCCAAAAGAGATGGATCCGATGTGTTTCAAAACTTGCTCAACATCAGAAATATTCCACGTGACCAGACTCTGGGTTCTCCGGCAGAAAGATTAATGTCTAGGCAGACTCGAACAACGCTACCAATTAGCAAATCCGCCCTTGTGCCAGCCTCGAAAAACAATGTTTCAGTCAAGGAACAACTCTCGAGGAAGAGGCAATATCAAAAGCTATACTATGACAAATCTAGTAAACCACTGCGACCACTTTCCCAAGGTGAAGTAGTGAGACTGGCAACTTCCAAAGGTCATGATCGAATTGGACTTGTTAAAAAACTCTTGGATGAACCAAGGTCATATCTTGTGGAATCAGAAGGAAGAGAATACAGACGAAACCGAAAACACATTCTCCCAGTCACAGAACCACCACCACAACAGTTGGAGCAAAGTGTGATGTCACTTCCTTCCGCTCAGACCTCCTCTGTTGAGTCTAAACATGAACATCCCATTCCAGAGGAAATCAGAGAACATTGCACCTCACAAGAAACCAAGAAGAAACCATTTATTGAACATTCAACAAAAGTTGTTCCCAAAACTCCTTACGTGACCAGAGTTGGTCGTCTTTGCAAACCAAACCCAAAATACATGGACTGAGATGAAAAGAGAAAACACTCAATCGCTGAGTAACAATAATTATTGTATAAAAGCTGTTTAATTAATGCTTAAAATCTGTGCCGTTTAAAGTGTTATAGCATTTCTCAGTTCAGTTCAGTTTACCTTTTAGAGACATTTCTCAAAAAACTGACATTTTGATTTAGTTTGCTATGCAATAATCTTTGTTAAGAAAAGACCGTCACAGTTAAAGAAGGAGGATGTAGAATGTGTTCTGTCGCTTTAAATGCTGTTCTAAAACCTGCTACTGCGCATGTACAACAGGATATGGCAGAGAGAAAAGCTAACATGTAAAAGTTATGTGAACTGTCTGAGGTGCACAATTAAAAGCTGTTAAACGTTATTATGATCTCCTGGCTCGTCATCTAACACTAGGTAAACAAGGCTAGGGTAAACACACGGAGAAACAAGACTAAGGAAACGCGTAGTAGTGTCACTATACAGATAACAAGACTCGGCAATGGAAGTGAGAGTGTGTGTGGTTTAAATAGTGTGTGTAATCAGTCTCTGACAATCCTCAGCTGGTGCAAATGTAATCAGTCAAAATGAGGAAGCATGTGTGTTTGTGAACGGAGTGCATGTATGAAAATGTAGTCCATGAATGGCGGATTTGTAGTCCATAGGTTATTGTGAGAGTGAGTGCTTACCAGCGACCTCTGGTGGTTAGAGATCGCTGGTAATCATGACAATAATCAATTAGGTAAAAGACTAGTATAATATTATTAAATATATGTCTCTTGCTCATAAAAGCAGATTGATGTACATCTATTATTGAATCAAACACTAATTTAAGTCTTTGAGCATAAATATGGGCTTATTTTGACTTTTGTAGTTATTGTTCAGTAAATGATTAAGTAATAAATCTTTCTTAGGTTTTGGGTTAAAACAAATTACTCATTGAGTTAAAGTTGGAGGTTTAGAGCAATGTACGCTTTCACAGTAAACTTCAAAAAGAGTCAAAACATCAGAATAATGCTTGTAAAATTCAGAGGTGATATCATCATTACCTGGTGACTTATTAAATTTTAAGCCTTCAATGGCTTTGATCTCATCAGTGGAACTTGGAGATTCATAAAACATTTTATCTTCTTGACAATTTTTTTTAAATTACCTAATTGTTTAAAGAAGGTTGACATATTGGTCTCACTGAATGAGGAAGAATAAAGATCAGAATAATATCTGTAGCAGAAATTTGAAATTGTATAAAAATTATCTGTGATGTTCCCATTAACATTTAGCTTGGAAATTGAGTTAAGCTTGGCTCTAACTTGTTTCATACTTGTTTCTTTTATTCCTGTTTATGTAAAGCACTTTGAATTGCCACTGTGTATGAAATGTGCTATATAAATAAACTTGCCTTGCCTTGCCTTGCCTTGGCTCTAGACTTTTCAAGATTTAAAAAGGTAAGCAAACATCTGTTTGCCGTGTTCCAACCAATTTTTTCCTGACCTTATAAAAGCTCCTTGTGCTTTCTTTTTATACATATTATCAAGTTAAGTTTGTAGGTCTGTTAAACACTATTTTTCTAAAGATGAAATATTATCAGGAGGAATACTAGAAATAGATAGAATGTCTTGTACATGTTTCTTTTCCTTAATATTCTTAATATAATATAGTAATTATCAGGTTTGTTATTAAACCCATAAACATTAACTATTATAAATGATATACTGTCACATTTTAAAATTAATACTACAAAATGACCATTTTCATGACGCTCTGAAAACAAAACTCCCAGCTGTGAGATAGCCAGACATTACCGCCCTATTATGATCGCAGAAAATTCTCATCTGTAGTAATAGAATGTGATTCTTAAAGAAAATTTTTATCAGAATTGAAGCACTTTGTAAACAAAAACAAGGCCTTACGTTTAACATTGTCCCTTAAATTCAAAGAAATGATAGAAAATTACATAAAACATATAAACTACAAGTTGTGATTGGTAATAACAACAAGATTTACAAAAAGGTCTGTAACGTCAGTGTAGCATAGCACCATCAAAATGTCTTTAATTGCAAAAAAGCAAGTATTTTATAGCACTGCTCTGTTCATCATAATTAATAAAAAGTTTCACAGCGAAATCCCCGAGGTGAAATAATAAAAAAATGCCCTCAGTTAACCATGACGATAGAATAATTAAAATCCTTAAAGGGGCAAATAAAGAGAGGCGGTTGACAAAAGACTGTCGATGATGATATGAATGTGGAGAATGATTTCTCCTTCTCCCTGCATAAAAGCTTTAGCTCCTAGGCTATTTTCCCAGCCTTGGGTGCTTTTTGCACCTTTGGCCAGAGTTTCATTCTTCTTTCATGGGCACTTTTAGAAAGGTCTTCTTTGAAACCTATCTCCTTTTTAGCAGCTTTTGAAATTTTGTTCTGAGTTTTTGGCAGCTTTCCAGATGGCATCTCTGTTGGGGAGCTAGGTGGACTAAATAATGATGTCTTGTTGGTGCTATTTTGTGATGGTTTCCAAGGCAATGAACAACGCCGATACTTCCTGAAAGCTTGTCTTTCTCCGTGGGTAAGAGCGTCTGACTGATTTTAACAACTTTGTTGCAGATATCTTCATTAATCATCTCTGGAACACCTGCAAGCCTGAGATTACATCTCCTTGTGTACGTTTCTAAATCTTCCAGCCGTCTTTGCATTTGATTAACTTGTTCCTGGACTTTACTTATCCACCACGCTGAACAGATATGGGCCAGATTATTACCATATATGTTTTGCCATACATTCAGAAAAGGCGGGAATGTTCTTCTGGTTCACAGCTCCTTTTGCAGTATGTGGGCCAGATAACAAAAAACACATAAGAGCCTAGTAAGGTTCAGCTGTGGCTGACATCGACTTCTGGCTGACTTTGGGATTACGTTTGGAAAACACACGAAAGTGAACACAATTCAATTCAATTCACCTTTATTTGTATAGCGCTTATACAATGTAGATTGTGTCAAAGCAGCTTCACATAAAAGGTTATAGTAAATAGGAACAGTGTAGTTCAGTTTGTAGTGTTTAAGTTCAGTTCAGTTTAGCTCAGTTCAGTGTGGTTTAAAAATCACACTGAGAGTCCAAACACTGAAGAGCAAAACCAACGATGCGCAGCTCTACAGATCCTGAACCATGCAAGCCAGTGGCGACAGCAGAGGGGAAAAAAACTTCACTAATTGGCGAAAGTGAAGAAAAAAAATCTTGAGAGAAACCAGACTCATTTGGGCACGACCATTTTAATTTCTTCGCTGGCCAAACGTCTTGTGCAGAGCTGCAGTCTCAGCGGCGGAGGCTGGAAGCTGGCCTCAGCGAAGACTTGTCTGTCTCTAGAGCGTCACAGGAATCAGACTCATGTTCTCCACTCCTCCATGACCACCACAGTAGCTGCTCAGGATACGGCCTGGTCCAGGATATGGAAACCTTGGGATCATCTCGTCGTTGGTCTTGGATCAAATCAGTGACTCTGCATAGTCTGAGGGCCTCGGGAAGAGTATCCCCAGGTGGAAATAGAGAATAAAGAGAATAATTAGCATAGCTACTGTTCATAGTGTATATAAACAAGATGCAGAACCTGTGTGGAAGCCCGCTAAGTGGTGCACTGAGTGTATGCTTTACTAAACAGATAGGTCTTTAATCTAGTTTTGAATTGGGAGAGTGTGGCTGAGCCTCGGACATTATCAGGAAGGCTATTCCAGAGTTTAGGAGCTATAAATGAGAAGGCTCGACCTCCTTTACTCGACTTTGCTATTCTGGGTACTACCAGAAGCCCTGAGTTTTGAGATCTTAAAGAGCGAGTTGGATTGTAGCGAGACAGAAGATTGGTTAGATAAACAGGAGCTAAATTATTTAAAGCTTTGTAGGTAAGAAGCAATATTTTAAATTCAATACGAAACTTAACAGGCAGCCAGTGTAAGGAGGATAAATTGGGGTGATGTGATCAAATTTTCTAGACCTGGTAAGAACTCTGGCAGCTGCATTTTGTACTAATTGAAGTTTGTTAATAGAGGATGCTGGGCAGCCAGCAAACAGTGCATTACAGTAGTCCAGCCTAGAAGTCATAAAAGCATGGACTAGCTTTTCTGCATCTGAGATGGATAGCATACTTCGTAACTTAGCGATATTTCTCAGATGAAAGAAACACAGGTTTAACGTTAGCAGACATCTGCCACACACTTCAGTTGCCAAGTCTACCCTGCGAGCTAAACATTCTTCCCGCCTGTCATTTGCTTCAGGTAAGTGATAATTAGGCATTTAAAGTGATTTACTTAAATATTCATCATTATATGTAAAAGTTAGGACTCATTGAGTGATTAGTTTTTCATTTAATTAAGAAACGCGTCGAGTTAAATAGTATTTTCCTCTTTTAACATGGTGTTTATGTAACGTTGGTGCTCCAACAGTTTGCTGATTAAATTAACGTTAGCAATAAAGTTATTGCCAATTTCCAATGACCACAAAAAATGGTTTATTTATTATAGATAAATAGCAATTTGTGAAAATATTCAGTCACGTTTCAGTGTGGTTTAAAAAGGTTTAAAATAAAAGTGGTCCTATTAGGCCTAACATAATAGTGGCCAATAGAAAAAGTGTCTTATAATTGTAAAATGCACTAACAATATAGGCATAATCATTCTGTGCAATATAGAGCTAAAACTCAACAACAAACACTTATAAATCAAAAATGTTTTTGTCTAATGGTCATTTAATATCATTAAATGTAATGTAACTGACTTCAATAACACGATTTGACCAGCGTTGCGCTGTAACGGAAACAGTTTTCAGCTCTTCTGGGTTCAGTTCAAAAGAAGACCTTTACTCTGGACAACAAAAAAGACAGCACTTAATCATAGAATGTAATAATAAAAATGTAATAGATTACTTGTATTTAGTTTCACCACACAGTTTAACATTTTGATTTGAATTGTAATTTTGCAGCTCTACCTCCAGGTTGTATTGCTGATCATATTATTTCAATTCTTGAAATCAGACAGAATCCCCTTACTCCCCTCATTGAGTGTAAAACATAAATATTTATATGAAATATTGTCTACATTATGTCCAGTCTCTAAAGAACTTTCCACTGCTTTTAACTCAACCAGGAACTTGTTCAAGCACAAAGGAGGATACAGGAGGATACATTAGTGATTTGATTTATTTTTACATGAAGTTATCCATTACTAATCTATTTTATTTTTACTACTGTAATCTATTACTTTTTTAAAGTAACTTACCCAACACTGTATAGTACTGTACTGTACTGTTTGGGGTCAGTTTTTTTTTTCTTGGTTTTCTTTTAAGAAAATGATTCTGTTCATTAACTCGGCATTTAAAAAATAAAAAACAAATCTTAAATTGTTAAAATTGTAAATAATTGCTTTCTTATTGTATGTAGTTTCAAATGAAATGATTACTCCAGTCATAACTGAATTACTGCTTTTAATACCATTATTATTTATAATAATAATTAATATTAGAGTGATTTCTGGAGGATCGTGTGACTGAAGACTGGAGTAATGAAGCTAAATATTCATCATTAAAATCACTGGAATAAATGATTCAATTAAATGATAAACTACTTTTGAACAGTTATTATATAGTGCAATAACATTTTACAATTTTACATTGTGTTCTGTATTTTTTGATTAAATAAATGCAGCCTCGGTGAGCAGGAGAAGCTTATTTTAAAACATATAAGAATCAGACTGACCCCAATATATATATATATATATATATATATATATATATATATATATATATATATATATATATATATATATATATATGCATTATATCATCTTTGCATCAAATATATTATATTTATATTTATCTAACAATTATTTCTATTTTGTATTTTTCTGTGTGTATGTTGTAAAAATGTTTTCTAACTCTTTATTTGTACACATTTTGTTCAATAATTGTTTTATCTGAATGTTATTTGCATTGATTAAAGTGAATTTGATTGTAATTTTTGTTGTGTGATTTACTTAGTTAATATATGTGGTCAGCCACATGTGGGCCACAAAAGGGTGTAACAGAACTCAGCCTTACTAATCTTAAATACAAGGCCCATATCTGGGCCACATAAAAATGTATTACTTGGCTCAAGCTTGGTGGAGTTTTGGCATTACTTTGGTTCAGTTCTGGCTTAAAGGATGTGGGCCAGTTCTGGGCCAGTGAACACTAACTGTTCTGGGCCACATCTTAGCTGTTGATTTGGGCCAGATCAGGGCCAAAGGAAATTTGTTGACTGGGTAGTACAGTCTTAACTTTTTCAGAGAGCCAACAGTCTGCATTTTCGACCCATGGTGAAGCCAGAGCTAATTAACAAATTTGTAATTAGGGAGTGCAACGGCTATGTGATTAGAATTAAGCTTATAAGCGGTGTTTATAAACATGTTTAGTGGCAGAGCACATAATTACGTCCACTCAGATCGCCATGTTGGACCAACCCCGACAGAACTTTTCTGCTGTTGTTGTTTGCAGGATCTGTGACATTATTCCACTTCACGGTTCTCTTAATATCATCTTGATGCAGTCCTTTTCATGTCAGAGTCCGGGGAATAAAACTCTGACAAAACCTCTTGTAGGGATAGTATACAGTTTAACCCAAAGAATGACCAGTCTGTTAGATGAAGAAGAGCTGGAGTCAGAGATTCAAATAAATAATTAAAGTTTACTGAAGATAGTTTGCAGTTTCATCAGCAGAAGCCAGCTTCAACACTCGCAATGAGTTCCTAGGGCGCTCTGACTTACAGTACAACAATGCATCAATTATACTCTTTACACATGTCCAGAAAAGGTGGGATCCAGGTAAACAGTTCTCATTGGTTACAGCAAAAATAGACAATTCTAAATGCGTGCGTCTATGAAGTATTGTATGTAGCTCCAGATATAGAGGGCCTAAATGTGTGCGTCAAGGAAGAATTGTATCTAACTCCAGATATGGATAGCGACATGTTTCCTGGGGGTTAGGCCGACCCTAAGTTATTAAGAGCTGATCTCTGACCTGTAAAAAGCTACACCAGGGACACGATAGACGCAAGCGACAATCTGTTGTGGAAACTCAAGGTTGTTTCTTGTATGTTCAGCGTTTTATCAAACTGGTTCAAGACAGGTTCCATCAACATTTGGCTACAATATCCTCACTACACACAGTGTCGATCTACATACAAAAGGAATTACTTTAATAAGAATTAATAATCAAAACAGCTAAATTACTGTAGACAATATCATGACAAATAGAACAGGTGTTTTTCCCCTTCTCTGCATCAGTAATTCCGTTCAGAGGGAGAGAGAGAGAAAGATCTCCGTGACCTCTCTGACCTGGTTTTTGTGTGTCTCCTGAAAACAAAGTTAAAATAGACAGGCAAAGAGAGGAGCAAGGACACTGAACATTCTTGCATAAAACAGTGTGCTACTTATTCATTGGTTCAAATCAATTTCAAAGTTAAATACTCATTCAAATAATCAAATAAATATATTTAATAAAATTGATGAGAAACAGGATGTTGAGAAAAAGGATAAACTTTGATTCACGTTGAGATGGATTTGAAGGTAGACATCCGACTCCTTCACTCTGTTAAAGTATAAATATAACACTGGGATGCTCCATAGGCGATGCTTGCTTTCATGATGGAAGCATGAAATTGGATTGCACTTTTACATCAATTACATCAATAATAATGTTATGATTTGAAAAGCTTGACTCATATTGGTCAAACTGAATGACACGCAATATTTATCTGACCTTAAAATGACCTCAAAGTTTATTTATTTGTTAGTCAGTCAGACACTATTTTAGTAATGTATAAGTCTTTTGAAAATCATGTGTGATGATACAGAGAAAATTTGTCATAACCCTGCCAAATAATAGTTTCTTTTATTAATATAACCTTTATTTCACCAGGAAAAGCATACTGAGATTAAAAATCTCTTTTACAAGATCATCCTGGCCAAAATTGGGCAGCACACAGTTCTCATGGGTTTAATAAACAAACAAACAAAAATAACAGGTAACGTCATTCATCCATCGAAACACACATACAATGATTAAAATATTCAAAACATCTACAGGCTAATGTTTCAAACTCCAAATCATTTAAAATCTTTTTAAAAGCAAGTAGTGAAAATAAATCTTTAAACTGCAACTTTGTTTGAAGGTTATTTCATGCAAAAGGTGCAGCATATTTAACAGCCTTTTTTTCCCCATTTCAGTACGCACCACTGGTACAGACAATAAATAAACTTCCTTAGACCGAAGGCTATAGCTATAGCTAAACTTACAAATGTAAGTTTGGGGATATGAGGGGAGTAAACCCAGAGTAGATTTATAAACAGAGATATGCTAATGCTTGAGCCTATACAAGTGGACAAAGCAGACCATCCTACCCAAGTGTACAACACACAATATGTGAGGGTTTTAAGATTCGATATAAACCACAGGGCACCATGGTAAACAAGGTCTAAAGCAAGCAAACTCTGAGAAGAAGCATGCATATAAATAACATCAGAAGTTAACCCCCACTTTTAGGCAGCCCTGTTCTGACCTCTTTATGCAGCTCAAATGACAGAGCCGTCCCGGGAGATGCCTGCAAATACCCAGAGTTGGACCACGGGCCATATGGCCATTCAACGCAGGCGCAGACACGGACAGTCTTGTCCAGCCTGCCACCTCTTTGTGCTGCAAAAGGGATCATTTGTCCCGATGGGCTATCAACCAAGGCTGAACCTGGACCCGAGCATCCCACGAGACACTTTTGACATACCAGACAGGGATAATTTGCCACAATTGGCACCTAGCCAAGGCTGAACCTGGACGCGGGCGTCCCACGCGACACTTTTAACACACGAGACGGGGATCATTTGTCTCGATTGAAGCCATTTTTAACGCACAGATAAAGTAAAAATAAGGACACTGAACACCATATGACCTTTATTGTTTTAGAAAATTGTATATTATTTATTCAGGAAGATTCAGAGTCTTCTGTTGGTTCGAGTGGGCGTGCCCTCTGGCTTTTCCCCTTCGCAGAATGGCATGGCAGTGTCCTCCTGCTGGTTCCCTCCTGGAAAAGAGGACGCACAGAAAGGCCGGTGAGTCAGCACCACATGCCCTTCTGTTTACCTCCATGCTTTGGCTAGCCAAAGAGCACCTGACCGGGTGACCCGAGACTCTCTGTCCTCTTGCTTGGGTTGCTTTCTCTGCACGCCGCCACCACCGCCCCCTCCTCCTCCTCCTTCTCCTCCTTCTCCACCAAGGCCCTCTCAAACAGTCTGCGGCGCTCACGTGCTTGAAGAGGGTCGAGGTGAAGTGCGTAGAATTTATCTGAGGTTGAAGTGTCATGACACATGAATTGCGCCACCTTCCGGCGATCCTCTGAGGAATGTGCACTCTTTGCCTGCACCAGAGACAGACAGACAGAACCTTTTTGGGGTCAAAGCTGCTGGCAGTCATGGGGTCACAGGGGGGCATTGCATGCATACTTACGTGCGTTGCGATGGCAGTCCGGACTAGGCATGTGCCGGTATCACATTTTCATGCTGCGATTAATTGATTGAGCTTTTATCACGGTGTACGGTATTATCACGATATTGTAATTTTACTAGAGAAACAGGTAAAAAAACACAAAAAACTTCAATAACAAAACTTTAATAACTTTTTAATTAACTAAAAGTACTTCAAACATTTAAATACAAATAAATATAAATAAAACAATACACAATATAAAAGTAAACTTGAGCAATTATATTAAAGTGAATGTGCAAAGGGAAACCGTCTTCGATCAGTAATCCCTCTGCATTTTTTTGGAACCCAAAATATTTCCAAACTTCTGACTTTAACCTTTTTGAAGGGGGATAAATTGTCGGCAGCGTTCTTCCTTCCGACATGCTTCTTCTTCGTGTGAGCAGGGCTGGACTGGGGCAAAAAAAATCGGCCCTGGCATTTTGGGCCAGAGCGGCCCACTAAATTCAATCAAAATGCTATCTATCTATGCATGTCCAATATTTTTATCAACTCATATTCTATAAAACACAAAAGCCATATATATGAAATAAATAAATAAATACAAACTTTAATCTCAATTTAATTTCTGTATGCTGTCCATAAAGATATTTGTTGAGTTCTAAAAAAATACACTATTCATTCATTTATTTTTCTTCGCATAAGTCCCTTATTTATCAGGGGTTGCCACAGTGGAATGAACTGCCAACTATTCCAGCATGTTTTATGCAGCAGATGCCTTTCCAGCCACAACCCAATATTGGAAACCACCCATACACACTCATTCACACACACTCATACACTACAGTCAATTTAGCTTATTCAATACACTATTCACTCAGCCTATATTCAATAATAAACATAACAAAAACTGCCTGCTAATGCATGGGTAAATCTTCAAAGGGAACAGTGTTACATTTTAACCTCTTTCACCTCATCCTGCTTGCTGTTTCACTATCTAAACAATGAAAACATAATATAAGTCAAATTTGTTTCATTTTAATATTATGATTAACAGACACCAAACAGCCTCGTGTAGCTGCATATTTTTATGAGCATCATCTTCACACTGCATATTCATAACAAAACAGGGCTTAAATATAACTGTCTCCTTTCATTTACATTGAAAAGAATGAACTTTACCCTGTCTCTTTTGCAGAATATCAGTTTTAATAACCAATAATGGCCATTATAACAGTAAAACGTACATTAAATTTAAACGATAAAGGTAAGCAATCAGTCAATGTGCAGAATCAGTGTATGTGGTTACATAAATTAATATATTAGCTTATCTTTGCACTCAGCCAAAACAGTTAACTGAGAGCAAGCGATTCAAAAGACATAAGAATTGTTAGATAGAGACAACAAGATGAATTCAATATCACGTTTAACAACTATAGTGAGATGAGATCATCCAGCAGATGAACTGTCTGACATGCACTATACTCTCACCTGGGGTTTATGCTTACCCGCTGAACTAGTGGCTGCAGCTCTGGGCAGAGAGTGTGTGGTCACGTGATTTGCGTTTTTAGCCGTGTACTAGAATGAACAGAGAACTTTTCAGAATCGCTAAATGAAACGCCGGTGTATTTCCCGCGATTTCTCTGCGCCTCCCTTGCGTTTCTTCTCTCTGACTCTCGACTATTTTGACAAATACACACAGACGACGCACGCTCACACGGAGTCCAAAATAGGAGTTTGTGATTGGGCCAGCCCAATGTCAATACCGAAAAGAGCCAATGGGCTGCAGGGTGTCACATGGGCCGGCCCGGTCTGTCTGTCCGGGAAAAAAAGCATCTACTTTCAGAGAGTCACAGATCACAGCAGCGTCAATCAATAAGGCAGAAAAAAACGATAGGCTGCTAAGCCTTTTATGGGCCGATCAAATCATAAGACGATGATCAGCCCGGCCCAAAAAGTACGTCGGCCCACCGGGAAAGTGCCCAGTCTGCCAGATGGCCTGCGTGTGAGGATTATAGTGCGGTGGCAGCGGCGGCGCGCACTGTGCACACAGGGCTTTTACATGCGGGGATTGTTTACATCAGAGTGCGCATTAGTTCTGCGCAGCATATACGCAGTGTTTCTTCAAGCGGTTGATGGAAAATAAGCTAAGGCGCGTTCTAAGAATATAAATTCGGATCTATTATTTTTCACGGTATTTTGAAGTGCCCGCGATAACAATATCGTGCATATTCACCGTGATTTATCGCATTACCGAATACCGGCACAAGCCTAGTCCGGACATCAGTGAAGGTGGGTTTGCCGGGAAGCCCCATGGTGGTCCACGCAGATTGAAAATATTTGTTCAGGGTTCGACAGGGACTGGCTCTGGAAGTAAAAAAAAATAGGTGGCCTGGCTTCCACCGGGGAGACTAGCCCGCAGCTCCAAGAACCTCCGGAACCAGCTGTATTCTTCCTTGTTGAGAGACAACTGGGCCGCGCTGAAGACTCTTCAGACTCTGTCATATGCGTGGTGATCTGGACAAGCAGAGAGAAGATGAGTGAGTGCATACTACTTGTGGCCCCCCACCCTCAGAGCCACACTCACGTTAATGACATAGGCAGACTCGTCCGGGCTTCTGGAGGCTTCTTCAACCTCCTGGATGGTCAGGTTCTGAAAGACCCCACAGCGATGGCCTGTGATGGAGGTCAGGTAGCTGGTCAGAAAACCATATAAGCGCCACTGCTGCCTGGTGTCTTGGATGTACTCGAGGCTATCTGATGGCAGTAAGTTAGAGACGGATAGGACTTTTCCAACAAACCTTGTTACACCACGAATGGTTTAACTTAGCAAGAGCCGCTGGTGCCCCAAGGCAAAAAAAATATTTCTGCTCCAGGGCACCAGCAGCTCTCGGTTAAACCAGCCATGTCAGTGTACCAAACCCCCCCCCCCCCCCCCAACGATTGGCAGGAGGCCGGCGGGGTTTCCGAGATATAATCTAGGAACTGCGCAACGTTCTTCAGGTAGTGTTGTCTCGTGGGTTCGGCCATGCCCGTTTGGCCCTACAGAGCAGACCAGGCTCAGATGTGCGCCGGCTGGTTGAGAAAAGAGAAGGTTTCTGTGTCCACGTAGCCTTTCACCTTGTAGCCTAGGAACGCCTTGACCCTTGCCAGTTTGGAGGCGACGTTGTTTCGCAGATGGCCGGTGGGCTCACTTCCCAATTGGAAACCCTCGAACTCTTCCAGAAGCAGGTCTGCAGAACGGGGACGAAAGTCAAAAGTCAGCCCTGACGAAATACCCCAGCAGCCCAACAGAAAAGTGCCATAACCATACTCAACTCAGGGCGTTCGGGTAGGGGTACTTTGTCGGGTCGTAGGCTTCCAGAGGCCCTGAGGGAGTAGGACCTCGGGCCGCCCCCGGGGGCCGGGTCGGGGGATGGTGCCGGCAGTGCAGGAGATGACCTTGCCCGCCTCCTCTTCCTTCCCTCTTTTGCACCTTTACCGAAACTTTGATGGCAGGTCAGAGACCATTGGCGCCGGGCACGTACCTCCAGGTGCAGGACGTCCCGGAAAGGTGGTCTTCTGACGGGCATGGCTTGGCGGGCTGGGGCCTGGGGTCTAATCAATTCCACCAGTGAGCGTCGTCAAGCCATCGCCACCGGCCGTTCCAGAGAAATCCGTTCCCGTCTTCCCACTGGACCTTGGCTCGTAGCTGATGCTCGCTACAAAGACCCACCATCCCTCAAACGGACTCGTTTCAAAAGTTTGCTGGGAAGACCCACCATCCCCCCAAACGCTGATTCTCCCTCAACCAACTGGGCCAGGGTCCACGTTAGAGGGCCTTCCAGCCCTAACCTCCATAGCAACGACTGGCACCCTCTCTGCCCGGGGACCCACACCCTTCCCCAGGGGGCCAGGGTCCATGTTAGATGAGCTTCCAACCCTGACCTCCATAGCCACAACTGGCACTCTCTCTGCCCGGGGACCCATGCCCTTCCCCGGGGGCCCAGGGTCCACATTAGAGGGGCTTCCAGCCCTGACCTCCATAGTCACGACTGGCACCCTCTCTGCCCGGGGACCCAAGCCTTTTCCGGGGCAAGTGCCGGCCCCGAAAGGACCTCTGGATTGACACCTGTTCTCCAGCAGTGCCCGGGCACCCCACACTTAAGCCGGGAACCTTGACTTAGCCAAAAGCATGCGCTAGACAAAAGTGCCGTTGGTGACCCCCCTGGCTGTGGGGCACCACCCTCTCCACCACCTTGACGTATTGTGGTTGATAGCTTGGGTGCACCAGCCTTTCCCAGTTCCACCACCCAGGGCAATGCTCAATTTGCGAGTTGGCTGGGGTGCACCAGTGGCACGTAGTTCTAGCAACAAATAATATGGGGGTTTTGTGTTTGCCATCCTCCACTGGCGGAGGTTCGGACGTGTTTTCTGGGGCAGCGGGAAATGGACGCACCAGCTTGGGCAAAGACCCCCTGCTTCACTTTCCAATAGAACCAAGGATGCGTGACCAAGGGCTCGCGGGAAACGGACACACCAGTTCAGGCAAACGGCTTGGCCCATAGACCCCCTGGTTCTTTTCCATTAAGCCAGGACACACGCAGCCAGAGGCTTGCGGGAAATGGACGCACCCGCTCATGCAGACGGCTTGGCCATAGACCCCTGGTTCGTTGAACTGCAAAGCCACCAAAACCTAAGTCCACTGATTTGCGCCTTCACCGAAACCTTGATGGCAGGTCAGAGACCATTGGCGCCGGGCACGTACCTCCAGGCGCGGGACGTCCCGGAAAGGTGGTCTCCCATCAGGCATTGCCTGGCGGGCTGGGGCCTGGGTCTAATCAACTTCACCGGTGAGCATTGTCCGTCGCCACCGGCCGTTCCAGAGACCACCCATCTTCCTACTGGATCTTAGCTCGTAGCTGATGCTCGCTACAAAGACCTACCATCCCCCAAACGGACTTGATCGTTCACCATCTTCCTAATCCATTTTTTACTTCTTCCAAACATTATAAACATCTTTTGCAACAACCGAAACAAAGCATTCAATTTGCCACAGTCAGAAAAACTATGAAAAATGGTTTCTCTCTGCTGACAGAAAAGACATTGATTACTAACATTAGGATTTACCATGGAAATAAACGCATTAACAGGCAAACTACCATGCAGAATTCTCTATTGCAAATCCCTTACCCCCTTTGTCAATGGTGGTTTATACAATGCTCGCCATTCAGGTTTGATCTCATTTCCAACCCTTAAATTAGCTCTCCAAGGAGTGTCAACCTTACCGTTTAGTCTTTTTTTGTTTAACCCTTTTTACACGTTATACATAGCTTTTGCTTTATTGGTTTTCAAATCATTTGTGACAGAAAATTCTGATTCCAAAAATTGACCAGTGCATTCTTTAAAATCAAGAAGTAGTAACATATTATGAAAAGATGCATCAAGGTTTGACTGACATTGTCCATTGCAGTACTCATTCAAAAAAGTTCAGTTTCTGCGAGATTGTTTTTCCAAATAGCAAGTAATTGCTCAATGATCCGAACAGATTTTAATCCCACATGAACTGCCAGATTTTGAGGATTAGAAAGGTCTGGTCTGCATAGATCCACTACATGTCTGAAAGTGACAATTCCAGCCGAAATGAATGACTGCATAACAGAAGGTCCTTTAATGTCCTCTATGTTGAAACGTGTTCCATACACAACAGGTTCTTTCAAGAATTATAATAACGATTCTCCTGTTGTTGTTCTTTATTTACAAAACAGTCCCCACACAGTAAAGAGACTTTGACAAAACTTTGGAAGATTTTTCAGTTTATTAGTGCTTAAGTTCATTGAAAATAACAAGTCTGCAAGTTCCAGTTTGCTTCCTTGGGACAATATAGTTCTGGCTAAGGGTCTCCAAACAAGATCTTTGTTTGGAGGAACCAGGAACCTCTGTATAAATTGAAATTGAAAGGTAGCACCTCTACTGGCAAGATGGATAAGACCTTGGCCTCCTTCTTCTTTTGGCAAAAACAAAACGCTCTGTGGGTCCCAATGCATTCTGTCCCAAAAAAAGTCCACGAGAATAGAATTGATTGTACTTTTGCAAGCATCTGTGCTGGAGGGTCAATACACATTAATTGGTGCCACAACATTGAAGACACCACATTGTTGATTACAAGTGTTCGACCTCTAAAAGACATAGTGTGGTAAAATCCACTTCCACTTTTTTAAACGTCCTTCAACTTTCTCTAGAACATTTCACCCAAATAGATTCCAAGATATTTAAAACCCTCCTTACTCCAGTTTAATCCACCAGGTAAAACAAGTTTCTTACTAAATTTCTTACTAAACACACTAAAAACTTTAATATTTTTCACCAAAGTGTCAATGTCTCTTTGCTTGTTGACAATAACAACAATGTCATCAGCATAAGCAGATAACTTAAAGGCTGTTTCACAACCAGGAATATGTACACCTGAAAGAGAACTTCTCAAATTTTGTAAAAGAGGCTCTATTGCCAAAGAGTACAACATACCAGAAAGTGAACATCCTTGTGTTATACCCCTCTGAACTTTAAAAGGAGCGCTTAAACCACCGTTGATCTTTAATGTACTCTCAATGTCACTGTACAAGACTCGAATCATATAAATGAATGTAGAGCTAAAACCAAAAGCATCAAGCGTTTGCCACAAATATTGGTGCTCGACTCCATCAAAAGCTTTTTCTTGGTCTAAAGATATTAAAGCATTTTCACAACTTAATGATCTAGAAAGATCTACAAAGTCACGAATTAAGACTATCCCTGAGAACCAGCAGTAGATCCTCACTAAGCACCGGCCAAAAAGCCTTAGAAAAATCAACAGGAAGTCCGTCAATACCCAGAGCCTTGGCTAATTCTAGGCTCTGCAATGCAGAATAGAGCTCCTCGGCAGAGATCTTTGCACTCAATTCCACTATAGATTCTTCAGGAACTCTAGGTAACTCCCTATAAAAAGATTCAGCCATTTCAGTGTTTTCCTGAAGTTCATTTTTGAAGAGTTTCTCATAAAAACCAACTGCACATTTTCGAATTTCTGCAGGTTCTTTCAATAGCTGCCCATTGCTGTCCCGCAATGAATGTATCAGCCTTTTTTAACATTCTTTCATTTAAGACCAAAGAAAAAGTGAGATGGAGCATCCATTTTAACAATGTTCTGAAAACGTGAACTGGACTAAAGCACCCAGAGTAGAGAAACCCAAAAAACTAGATAGAGCTAACTTTTTTTTTTTTTTTTAGATTGTTAAAATGTTCTCTATCTTTAGTTTGGTTTGCCAATTGTTGAAATTGTTCAATTTCATTTTCCAAAGTTTTTATGGACTTAGTCATGTCTTTTGTGACATTCAAAGTATATTGTATAATTTTATTTTTCCTTTTCCTATATCCCACCACTGCTGTAATGAATTACATTCTGTTTTTGTTTTTGTATAACCACTCCAAAAATATTTGAAAGCTTCAATAAAAATTAAAGACACATTAAAGTGCCAATAAGCACTGTTACATTTTACTCTTTTAACAAAAAAGAAAACCTGAACAAGAGCATGATCAGAGACACCAACTGGATGTATTGAACAACCTCTAAGAATGTTTGTTTGATAATTAAAACAATAAAATCTATCAAGTCTTGCTAGAGATAAACTATTATCCTTTGTGTGAGTCCAGGTACATTCACGTTGAGTGGAATGAAAAAATCTCCAGGTATCACATAAATCATTTGTTTCAATTCATTTTACCAGGTTTTTCTTACTTGCTCCATGCAGTTCTGGATGATTTCGATCAAGAGTTGCATTTGCAGTGCAATTAAAATCACCACCCAGAAACATTAATTCATTCTCACTGCATTTACTTAATACTGTACTTAAAATATTCAAAAATATAAATCTCTCAGTGCTTAAATTTGGAGCATATTTAATATCAAAATAATTTTTTTAATTTTCCAAAACAGCTTGTATTTTTAACATCCGGCCTTTAACCATTTCTTCAGTAACACATGCAATAGGTGAAAAATCTTTAGAAAAGAGAATACCAACACCTCCACTGTTATTATTATTATGACTAAGATAGACTTGTCCATCCCATTCCTTTTTCCAATTTGTTTCAATCTCAACTGCACTATGCGTTTCTTGAACAAAAATAACATTTAACTTCTTAATTTTAAATAAATTAAATAAAGCAAATCTCTTAACATCTTCTCTGGCACCATTAATATTTAATGAGCCGCAGCTTTACTTCATAAATGAAAAATAAAATTCCATTTAAACAAAACAACAAAATAAATGCTTCAAAAAAGAAGAAAAATCTTAACAAAAAACACTTAGCCATCAATTGCTATTTGGGCTTTGACTTTGGCCACCAACTTCCTGAGACGGAATATTTCCTGATCAGTGAAAGTTTGGGTAGTATGGTCAGTGTTTTTCATGAAAAACCTAACTGAGCCGAGGAACAGCTTCAAATCTGGAAAGAACTCATCAACTTTAACAAACCTCATTCCGTTTGTTTTTTGCAAAAAGGTCTGAATTCTGTTAAAAGGGTAACCACCCTCTACCTCCACATTCACTTTCACCTTCCTGTGTGCTTACGCTTTCCTGAGACTGTGACAAACAAACCAATGATTGCATTTTTGACACTTTTGTAATTTGCTCAGTTTTTGATTTATTTTCTGGGCTTTTTCTTTTATTTGACACTTTGGATAATTCATCATCCATCAATACATCATCCTCATCAAATAAAACTGACTCCGCTATTCTTGTCGCTGTGAGTTCAACATTTAGAAATCTATCAGACCTATGATGTACTTGCTGCTCACTTTGTTCCATTTCATCCTCTTCTCAATCAGAATAATCTGCCTGTAAGACCTCTAAATTCTCTCACAGTTCGCTCGAAGCACCAGCTGTATCATCAACTGTTGTGGCCAACAATTCAGCCGCATCATCCACTATAGCGGGGGACATTTTAGCCTCGTTATCTACTGTAGCATCCTGCAAATCATTCACATTATCCCCTTTATATTATAGCGGCCGGCATTTCTCTCACACCCATTATAGCGGCAGGCATTTCGGCCGCACAAGTTTTGTTCCTTCTATTAGGACAAGAGCGTATAACATGCCCCACTACTCCGCATCCAAAACACTTCATTACTTCCATAGTGACATGTACAGTATAATCAAAGTCTTCAACCTTGAACTTAAAAACTAATTTCAACTCTTCATCGTTGTTTTTTAGAATCATGTGGACCTGCCTCCTGAACAATGCTATGTTTAAGCTGAGGAGATTTGCAACTAATGGGAATCATTTTTATCGGTGAAACTAACTTTCCATATCTCCCCAGTTCTTTTTCCAAAAGCAAATTTTTCAAAAACGGTGGCGCATTTGAAATGACCTTTTTAGCAGGACTTGACAGAGACAACACAGGTGTATATGTGTCTCTGATTACAATTCGACTCTCAAGCAAACAATTTACTTTTTATATCTCATCCAGAAAAATAACAAACGCATTATTCATTCTGGAAGCAGACTTAACACTTTCATAGCCAACAATCTCACCTACGGCTAAACTGCAGTCTTCTATGGAAGTCCCCTCAGGTGGAGAAAATTTAATTGCGTGTCTACGCGTTAGCCTCTGAAAGCTAAACTGCTCTCCAGCAGCCATGCTGACCAGCTATGGCGGCAGCCGCCACTTTCACCACCAAAATGCAATAAAACAGAACATTAATTTTCTTTATGGCTTAATCCCTTTAATTATCTGGCGTCGCCACAGCGGAATCAACTGCCAACGTATCCAGCATATGTTTTAAACAGCAGATGCCCTTCCAGCCGTGACCCATCACTGGGAAACATCTATACACATACTCATACTCTATGGTCAATTTTAGCATACCCAATTCACCTGTACCACGTCTTTGGACTTGGGGGGGAAAACGGAGCACCCGAAGGGAATACCACGCAAACACAGGGAGAACATGCAAACTTCACACTGAAATGCCAACTGACCCAGCCGAGGCTCGAACCAGCGGCCTTCTTGCTGTGAGGCGAACGTGCTACCCACTGCACCACCGCATCAACCTAGCTACATTCAATGGACTAGAAACAAAGCCATCCGCTTGCACACATTCAATTCAATTTGAAAGATAATTTTAAACAAACCAATAGCATGTTCAGATAATCCAATACTTAAGAGACATTGTATCAACAAGGTATGATCAACATTATCAAATGCTTTGGATAAATCAATGAACAAGGCTTCTCAATGATTTTGATAAAGTCATGTACTTTTTTAAAGCTGCTGTAGTACTGCTATGTTGCTTTTTAAAGCCTGGTTGAAAATTAGACACAATATTGTTTACTCCAAAAAAGTCCTTTATTTGATTGTTGACAAATGTTTCAAG
>NW_026613673.1:50018-71102 GCF_903798145.1 Danio aesculapii | reverse complement strand
AGAGTCACGGTGGCAGCCTGGCAGGCCAGATTGACCGTCATGCCACTGGGAAAAGACCCAGTGCTCCCTATGGCCAGTCCGCCCCTGACCTAACTACTGTTAGACTTCTCAGAAAACTGTCAATTAGAGTTAATCAAACCATCATGTGCAACTCTATTTATATTGCAATATTTATTGCAGAAAAATAAAATATCGTAGCATCACATTTTTCCAATAACATGTAGCCCTAGTATTAGTATATATTAGTATAAGAATTTTCAACCTTTTTAATTTTTAATTAGGTGTTATTTAAAGAACAAGCTTGCATATTAATATCCTTACTGAACAATTTTGTGACACATGACCAACCCTGTTCCTGGAGATCGACCTTCCTGCAGATTTCAGTTGCAACCCAAATTTGGAAATATATTAAAATAATAAAATGATGTCACATTTATAAAAGCATTAAAAATAGTACTCTTAATAGACAAACTTTATAGTAGCGTTGTCACAGCACTGGAATTCGATACCAATTGGTACTGGAATTTTAAAAATGTCCATTTCCCGATAACATTTAAGCGCTCAACAGAAATGATGGCCGTGCAGGTCATCAGTTCACTGAACTCATCGCTGTTTACTGAGTGTAACCACAGATACAGGGACACTGGAGCATTTTAAAGCCGTGAAGATCAGTAGATTCATCAGCGGATCGCTTGTATGTCAGCTTATAAACATACCAGCTGATCCAGTGTCCCAGTATCTGTAGCTACACTTAGGTCCCATTTACACTAATACGTTTTAGTTTGCAAACGGCGTTTTAGAATGAAAACCATCCGCGTCCACACTAGTGTTTCACCCAGGGTTTCTGAACAACTCTGCATCTACATTAGACCGCTGAAAACGTACATCACATGACCACACACACACACACACACACTCTGGCATGCACTGCAGTGTGCTTTGAGCACATCTACCCATATGAGAGCTGTGCACGTCAGACTGTTAATCAAGGATCTACCGCTGGATCTAATCTCACTATATTTGTTAAACGTGATATTTAATTCATCTTGTTGTCTATATCTAACAACATATTCCCCGACTTAGGTCTTTTGCATCTATTACTTGTTCTCAGGTAATGTGTTTTTGCTGGGCGCAAAAATAAGTTAGGGTAATATATTATTAATGTAACCGCGTACACGGATTCTGCACATCTGACTGATTGCTTGCCTTTAATTCCTATATTGTATAAACTTGTTGAACCTTGTACTTTTATAATGGCCATTATTGATTATTAAAACTGATATTCAGCAAAAGAAAGGGTATGTTTCGTATTTTCAATGAAAATGAAAGGAGGCAGTTGTATTATAGGCTCCGTTTTGTTATAAATATGCATGAAGATGACGGTCATATAAATATGTAGCTACTCGACGCCTCAACATTCTTGGTGTCTGTTAAGTTGCTAATATCAAAATGAAAATAGGCAGTTACTTTCATCATGTTTTCATTTTATTGTTAAGAAAGTGAAACAACCTAGGCAGGTTGATGTGAATGAGGTTATAAAGTATACGTTTGCCTTTGAAGATTTACCCGATGTGTCCTCGGGAGTTTGTTTTTCATACCTAACTTGCGAAGTCTGAACTTACAAGGAGAGGATGCAAGACTAAACTGTGTGTAGGCTACTTAATATTGAGGAAAAAGCCCCAATCAGATAGACAAACGTCTGCAGCCCCACCTCCATTTTCAGATGTTTCCGTTTTCCCCCATCCACACTGAGACCGAGCAGTAGTGTTTCAGAATGAAAACGGCCTCTTCAGCATTTCCAAAATGCTCCATTTTTGGCAATCGAAAACTCTGGCGTAGCGTGGACAAACGGCATAACCGTAGCAAAACGTATGTGTTTTGAAACGAAAACATATTAGTGTAAACAGGGCCTTAGCAAAGAACTTAAGAGCAAGAGGCGACACTCATTAGAACGTTCCATTGCAACAGCAGTGCCCAGAAACAGCCCCGGATTTCGCCATTTTGGAGTGAAAGTGATCGGCTGTCCATTGGATCTTATTGCTGTCGCGATGTTGCTTTGTTTTTTATTTATTTATTTAAAAATCACATTAAAGCTGAGATACAACCTGAAAGACAACACTACAACACTTACAATCACAATCAACAGCACTTTTAATAGTTTATTTTACAAACTTAGAATTTGCTGTTGTTCTATTGAAACTTTCATTCCAAAATGGCTGCCGCGCGGTCTAGTGGCTGTTTCCCAAAATCACACTAGAGTGTCGCCTCTTGGTGATTCTATGCTCTTTGGCCTTAGTAAACAGCAGTGAGTTCGGTGAACTGATGACCTTCACAGCCAATCACAATCATTTCTGTTGAGCGTGTGAACACAACGATGTTCAAGTACGTGAAAAAGAAAGAGACTTTTTTTTAAATTTCGGTACCGATTGGTATCGAATTCCAGTATCATGACAACACTAATTTATAGTAACACAACTGAACAAGCAAGATCATTTGTAACTTAATCTCATCACCACAGATGGGTGTTTAGAACTTTCCGCTATCACATTCCTGATTAAATGTTGCATAAACATGTTAAGTAAATGAGTGAAGAAAGTTAATTCAATGCTTTTATTTTGATAAAAGTTTCGTTACTTGATTTAACAGAATGTCAAATTCTGCTGATGCTTTGGAGACAACAGCACGTACATCACTACCAGCAGATTGATGATGCATCCACTCCATTAAACCCTCTTTTTCGCTATTTCTGCTTTGCTGGTTATGATGAAGTGCAACTGTCCATATTGCCATTTAACGCTTACATACTTCATGAGGTTCCTAATGAGGTCCCAGAGGCAGAACAACCTGTATGCTGATGTGATCGGTTACGGTTTTACAAACTCAGCAGTGTTTAATAACCAGCTACAGCCTACACAATAATATCCATGCAATCAGAAAGCGGTGAGTTTCATGATTGCTGAAGATGATCTGACACAGAATACTAGACCATTCAGATTGTAAATGTAAATAAATATTTAGCATAGAAAATATTCTATTTATTTATTTTCATTTTCCCCTCACTGTCAAAATCGAATTTACTCACTGTCCAACATCTAATGCAAAGTTTTGTTTGTGTAAATCTCTGTGTAAAAACAAGCTAAAAAACCTCCTGCATTTCTAGTTATTTATGCATATATTTTTTAAAAATTGCATTTAATTCATGTTTTATTTGTATATGTCATACTTGTACACTTAATTTTTTAAATGAGTGTTGCAAACTTATTTGTTTAAATCTGAGTAAACATTTTTACATATCATAGGTTACATATGTTACAGTTAATAAAAATGTATACATTCATTCATTAATTTTCTTTTTGGCTTAGTCTCTCTTAATTAATCTGGGGTCGCCACAGCGGAATGAGCCACCAACTTATCCAGCATATGTTTTACACAGCAGATGCCCGTCCAGATGCAACCCATCACTGGGAAACACCCATACTCTCATTCACTCACATACACTACGGACAATTTAGCCTCACCTTCTTGCTTTGAGGCGACATTACTACCGACTGCGCCGCCCTATTTCTAAAATTGACCGTTTTTATTATTTTTGTTAGTTTTTTGATAGCTTTGGTGATCAAAAGTAAATTCTTTCAGAAACATTAAAAAAAATTACATTTAGCCCCAAAATAATTATACTTGAATTTTGCATAAACAGAAAATATAAAAAAAAAAAACATTTCATGCAATATGGCAAATAGGTTTTAACCAAATACGTTAAATTTCAGTTGACAAAAAATATGTTTTACAAATAATGTAATTTAAGCTTTACCCAAAACTATTGATTTAATAATCTTTTTCATTATTTATTCATTACTATATGATCAAAAATACAATAAAAACAGAATTATTTTTTTAACTGCTATTTAAAATAAGTGTATTCTATTTAAATATATTTTAAAATAGTACTTAATCTTGGGATGACAATGCAGATTTTTCTTCAGCATTTTATGATCATTCAGAAACCGTTTAATATGCTAATTTGAGATCATAAAACATTTCTTAAAACATTAAATATTTTTTTTACAAAACTAAGCCCATTTTTGAAACATCAAGAATCTACGTTGTTACAATATAACAAGATCTCTATTATTATTTCATTATCTCCCTTTTAAAAAAGCAGCCAATAGCAATTTGTTTCATTACAGCTCTGCCAATGAGAGTGATTGAGCTCAAGCCCATTAAATGAATGAACAGCAAATAAGAAGCGTCTTGAAGGGGCATATCAGATACTAGAGAGCATTTGATTGGTCAAGATTTGATGAGAAACTGAAGTACGAGGTGACGTGAAAAAAAAACATTGGTCAATTTAATCAGAAATGTCAAACTACAAACTTTACATATTTAATTCAGTTTTAAATCTTCCAAACGCAAATTTTGTTATTGTTTTGTACCACACTAGCTTATAGATATCCTTGAAGACATACTAACATACTGATACTAACATCTAAAATAAAAATTATTTTAATTTCACTGCACCTTCAAAATGGTTTTACAATAAGACCATGTGCGAGGATCTTGCCCAAGAAATAAAAACTTGCATGTTATAAAAACAATCTAATCCCACAAGTTGGAGAATTTACAGAAGTTTTTTGTTCCAACCACAGGACTAATTTCCTCTGAGAAGTGTTAAAACCGTGCCACTGTCACAACATCATAATGTCATGCTATACCGTCTGGCTGTCCTGCCTCACACGGGTGTGGAGAGGTCATTCATTATGCATGCTGGGACATCAAAAGCCACAGCTCTTTCAGACTGCCAGAGTTTGGAGGAGGATCAGACATGAACAGAGTGTTTTGGTAAGCTAGTCACCTGCATCTATTACAGGGTCAGTGATACTGATCTAGGTAAAGCTAGTTAAAGTCACCGAGCTTTTAACAGGGAGATTTACCGCACCTCTTGGCTCACTACGACGTGGGACTTTGGCACGCTAATTAAATGGAGAATCTTGTGTTACAGTCTGTTATCTGATCGATATCAACATCTGAACAGGAAAAAAACACAGCAGAGTTGAAGGCTGAGATATTGGGGCTTTAGAATCAAAGAGGACTTAATGAAGGAGGAGATGAGGCAGATACTAGGTCAATTCTAACACCATGCATCACTGCCAGGTAGATGGATTAAATGGCGAGGAAGCAGGTCTGGCTTGCATATTTACATACAGTTGAGGGCAAAATTGTTAGCCCTCCTGTGAAATATTTACTCTTTTTCTAATATTCCTGAAGTGATAAAGCAAGGAAATTTCCACAGTATTTGCGACAATATTATTTTCTTCTGGAGAAGGTCTTATTTGTTTTTTTCAGCTAGAAAATTTTACATTTTTAATTTTTAAAAACAACATTTTAGGGTCAAAATTATTAGTCCATTTAAGCAATATACTTTTACGATTGTCTACAGAACAAACCATCGTTATACATTGATTCCTCTAATTACCCTAACTTGCCTAATTAACCTAGTTAAGCCTTTAAATTACACTTTAAGCTGAATACTGGTATCTTGAATAATATTGAGTAAAATATTATGTACTGTCATCATGGCAAAGATAAAAATTATTAAATTTAATTATTAAAACGTTTATGTTTAGAAATGTGTTAAAAAAATCTTCTCTCCATTAAACTAATTTTGGACGGTTAATACTTCTGACTTTAACTGTACATATGCACACACACACACACTCTAAAATTCTTCTGGACTGTGCACTCAGTTATTACACTTTATTATAAGACACTTTACATAAATAAAATATAAGCTTTGACAAATATGATTCAAGTTACACACTTGTGTTTGTGTCTTTGAAAGAGGTCTCAGAAAATTTGATCAAAAATACAGTAAAAACCAATATATTTTGAAATATTATTACATTGTGATATATACCTTTTTTATTTAATATAATCCTGTGACTGCAAAACAGAACTTTTAGCAGTCATCAAAGCCTCATGTAATCCTTCCTAAATCATTCTAATATGCTGATATGTTGGTCATCAAACATTTACTATTATTATTAAAGTTGACTGCTTAAAGCATCTAACATTTTTAAGCTCCGAAGCTTTGATAAACAGACATTGCGTCCCAATTCGCATACTTTTACTACGTGCTAAAAGTTTTTGTGAAGAAAGAAGTGTGTAACAGAAGAGTGTGCAAGCATTGGGACACACTACTTCCTCATTAACGTACTGTTATGTCGCTTAGTCGATCATCTTGTCACATCATCCACATTTCTTTCATATTTAATTTCCTATCTTATTGGAGATTTAAGCAGCAGGTTAATGTGCCATTCGCAGATCTTTTATGCTGAAAAAAATCTCCTTAGGTCATTGGATAAATATCCATTAAGAAGTTAATGTCCAAACACATTTTTATATAAGTTCGCATTGTTGTTGCAGATGAAATGTAATGTGAGATTTAAAACGTTATTCAAATATTTTCCAGTAGGTTATTAATTAATAGTCATTCAAACAACTTTACCAAAGCCTCTCAACTTCTCAAAACCTCTCAAAGTTTCATGCATCCGCCATGTTTGTAATTTGTTTACACTTTTTACCTGAGCTAGGAGTTCTAATAGAATTCATGTCCGACGTGCAATGTACTGTGGGCAATATTAGCAGTTAGAATACAACATATATTTTTGCTGCTTGTTCAAACTACTTATTTTTAAAAAAATGAGCTGAATCAATACAATTTTTACGATTTTTCGGCACAACTTAATTATTTTATTTTTAATGCACCCAAATTTGTAAAAGCAATTAAGTTAACTTAATTGATTTGAGTTGGGATAACATAAAGGAATTGAGCAGGACCCAGCATTTTTACAGTGTATGTCAATTGGGACACAGCAAAAATGTTTAAAGAACAGAATTTATTTGACAGAAATCTCATATTAGTCAAGAAGTGCTTTCTTGCATTATTATCATTGCTGAAAATGTTGTTTGACAAGTGTGTTTTACCTTCACGTTATCTGACTTCATCTCTGCTTCCACATAAAGTCCTTTCATAAAGCCTGTGGTCCGTATTACCTAAAGAAATGGGGAAAAGATAATAATACATCCAATTTAAATCATGTAAAAACCTCGATATATATATATATATATATATATATATATATATATATATATATATATATATATATATATACACACATATATACATACACATATATACATATATAAATATATATATATATATACACATATATACACACACACATACACACATATATATATATATATATATATATATATATATATATATATATATATATATATATATATATATATATATATATATATATATATATACACACATATATACACACATATATATATATATATATATATATATATACACACATATATATATATATATATATACACACACATATATACACACAAATATATATATACACACATATATACACACATATATATATATATATATACACACACATATATACACACAAATATATATATACACACATATATACACACATATATATATATACACACATATGTGTATATACACACACTTCATAATAATCTGGAACTCAAAACACAACACAGGGAATTGTTCACATTAATTAAAAAACATAGCCTAATGATGAAGAAATAATTAGCTAAGTATGTGAAAGGAAAATGTGATTTAACACTAAACTCGCATGATGCACAGAGGAGACAGACAGTGTGACCTTTCGTAGCTAATTTTAGCCAAGCTTTCAAACAGCAGGCCTATCTCTGGATACAAACACTCCCACTTCAGCCTTAACTGCCCTCTTCCTTTACCTAATACTGTCTATATACCTGTTCAACTACACGCCCAGTAAAAATGACTGAATTCAGGTTACTCAAGACCTTGACATCTTTGCTTTGGCTTAAGTGCTTGTGATTAGTTTTGTCTGCAAACATAAACTGTAAATACATATTAATATTTCACACAAAACTACTTTTTTTTTCTTGAAATAGACAAGTTGGATCAAATTGAAAAAGCAGATGTTTAGGTTTATATGGGTGCTATTTTTATTAGAACTCATGAAGGCCTTAATATAAACAAGTCAAGCAGGTATTCTTGACATCCTAGGATGCACCAATATAAAGGATGAAGTTAAGGTGAGAGAATGAACACAACAGTGTGTAAAGCTGATAAGACGTATGTAAAAAGCCTGTAAACATTTGATTAGTTTAATGTATTTTGGTCACTATATAAGATATTATTTTGGAGTGTACTAAAATATGCATGAATTAATTAGTTTCCAGAGCTTGTGTTTTTAGTTTGTTTATTATTTTGAACTGAATTACAAAAGCTTGATATTTGCTCTTTTGATGCTGCATGTTTAACTCTACACTTTCTGGATATTCTTAGTATGAAAACAATGTACAAGAAAAATGCATCTAAATTATAGGTGGGCATAGATAAAAAAAAAATTTAATCTAGATTAATCTTGGAATTAATCTAGATTAAAATGGCTCATTTGAATTCTGCCAAAGGCATTCAGAATATGTGTGCTAACCAAATAATTCTTTGAGAAAAGGTTTTTCAAGCCAGGTGGTGCATTAGACCAGGGGCTCATCTCCTTTTTCCAAAATGCATCATAAACTGCTTGAGAAACTGTTTAACTATGATAATTGGTGATGAAAATAAATTATGTTCAATAGGATGTTCTTGTGTTTACTAACTGTTAATTCAGGTAAACATTTTAAACTGTAGGCCTACATAAGCTTGAAACAGTAATTTTTGATTACTTTAATCCGACTAAAGTCATAACTGAACTAAACAGAAATGGAATTAAGACATGGAGTATTATATATTAGTGGAATTACTAAAGTAAACACCACAATCAAACTACTACCTTCATGTAGGACTTTTTCGCCATATTTTCCGACAAGATCCACACAAACAGCTGTCAGTAAAGGACCGTGCACACACACACACACACCACACACACACACACAAACACAAACATTGCGAAATGCAGAAGTTTTTCTCTTTCCATTTAGCGTGCGTTACTTAATTCCATAACACTGTCACCAATACTTCCTCCTTATTTGCGTTCCCTACCCCAGTTTGTTACGGGGGGGGCATGAATGTTCATGAGTTAAAGTGAAACTGCCATACTGCAGTTATCATACTGTAGCTTGCGTAGAATAGACCCAGCTCCCAACCCAACTTTGAGAATAGATTAACGGCAATATTTTTTTTTTTATCGTGCGAGTCTCTCGTTAACGCCGATAACGGGACACCACAAATCTAAATACAAATTCTGTTTTGTACAACATAACACACAACACAATATATAATTTTAAACTACAAAAGAGTGTCAACAAAGGTCACTTTGTTGAATTTTTCAACATCAAAAGTTTATCTGGCCAGAGATCAAGTGCTCATGATGCGAAGCATAAATTTCCCAAAAATGACAAATACAGGAAATTAACAGTTGATTAACACCAAACAGATATTTTTTGCAGTATACTAACAGCAAAATACATAATTTCAGCATTGATATAGCAATGTGTTCATCCGCACGTCACATTGCAAGATATGCAATGTTGACTCTGGATTATAGTTGACCAGGGGCCCTGTTTCAGTAAGGAGGTTCAACCAACTTTAAACTTGAACTCTGAGTTGACTTACCGAGAGATTAAAAACTCTTAGATAGAGTAAAAATTCGGTCTGCAATCGCATGCGAGTATACCTTCAAAACAACATTAGCACTATTTAACTGACTGTGGTTGTACTTTGATAGTCATTGGCTGCTAATATGATTTCACTATTTAGAATTTGCAAAGAATATTTTCTGAAATTATATAATTAAGGAGAAAGTCTGAATGTGTGAACACAAAACGTATTCTACCTCTATCATTAACGTGCCATCAATATATTTAACACTGTTCATTACAAACTCAATGCTTTAATCCAGTGGTGTAAAGTAACAAATAACAAATATTCAAATTACTTAAGTACAATTTTCACTTAAGTACAATTTTAATGCAGTATCAGTAATTTTACTCCACTATTTTCCTTCAACCTGTAGGCACTACTTTATTGTTACGTCCTGCAATTCCTGTCCAATCAAATCACACATAGAAAGTAAATCGCATCATACTGAACAACCTCAAAATATGGGCACTTTATAAATGTAGCAAACTGTTTAAAAGCATTAAAAGTGTCGAAGGAGATGGCCAAAATCTTTACACGCAATGATATAAAGACTGGTGCCCATGGTCACCTTTAATTTGGCCTGCCATCCTATCTGAGATTGGTTTAGAGATTATAATTTCAAATTTAATGTAACCTTTTATTTGTTTGTTTTATTAGGCTACAAAAAAAGCTCTCTGAAATTACATGTTTTAATTTAAATAGTGTAAATTAATCAGATTTAGTTTTAAATGAACATACGACGCAAAGAGGATAATGCAGAGACAGCGAAGGATAATGGAGGATAATGCAGAGGTGAGCGAATCAAGGCAAATGCAGCTTCTGCTTGACTTCAGCATTCAGCATTAAATTCCATTGTGTTATAAATGGGATTGTTTATGTTTATCGCAATATTATAATTTAAAAAAGTTATACTGCATTAGTAAATACGATTCAAAGAAATGTTTTCAATTTATTTTTTAATATTATGAAAGGAATTAGAAAATAACCCATGGCAAATTTATTATAAAATAGTTTGGTATATTTATCTTCGGCCACCGGCTATTAATGATGTTTGGTTTTTAATCCTTCATATGAAAAACTTTGGGCACCCCTGGTTTAGACAGTCTGAAAATCAACAAATCTTAAACAATAACTAAATTTACTGAGCAATTCCATGCAAATGTCAACCTTGCCATGGAAAAAATTTACTTTTCACCAAAATACAGAAACCATTTCTGCGTTTTGTTTTTTGTAAACAAGTATTTTACAGTACTTTAGAAATACTCAAAAATGTCTGTCAATGTTTTTAAACTATCATATTTGATTTACCAAAGTTACACAAGTGGCAATTTCACATCTGTCATCCATAACGGAGAGGTGTCACATCTATAACAACAGTTTTTCCTCATAAATGCAAAAATATTAAATAAAATTAAATCAGTTTGTTCTATAGTGAGCCGACTCTTATCCTTTTGATTAGCATTATTTCTTCTGGATTGTGCAGTTTAATTCACAGAATTTCTACAAAGTATGTTGTAGACTGCAAACTTGCATACTTTTTTAGTCACATCCATAACGCATGCTTATTTCCCTCATTTAAAGTTTAAAACATGCTTACAGATTGATATTTTTTCTGATCCCATTACTCTGTGGTCAGTTGTTCTGGAAAATAAACAGATCTTTAAATATATTGCTCTATTGCTCTTCAATATATTGCTCTATTGTTATTGTTTTTAACCAGGTTAACAAGTTCTTAAACTTCAAGGGGTGTTTGGACAATTTTCAATCTGGTTTCAGACCACATCACAGTACAGAGAGTGCCCTTATAAAGATAATCAATGACATCCGCCTAAATACAGATTCAGGCAAACTAACAGTGCTGGTACTGCTCGATCTCAGTGCCGCATTTGACACTGTCGATCACAGCATACTTCTGGATAGGCTGGAAAACTGGGTTGGGCTGTCTGGGACGGTCCTCAAATGGTTCAGATCTTACCTTGAAGGAAGAGGTTACTATGTCAGTAGGTGACCATAGGTCGAGGTGGACACCCATGACATGTGGAGTCCCACAAGGCTCGATTCTGGCACCACTCCTGTTCAACCTTTATATGCTCCCTCTGAGCCAAATAATGAGAAAAAAACAAATCTCCTACCACAGCTATGCTGATGACACTCAGATCTACCTAGCCTTACTGCCTAATGACTACAGCCCCATTGACACCCTCTGCCAATGCATTGATGAAATTAACAATTGGATGTGCCAAAACTTTCTTCAGTTAAACAAAGAGAAAACTGAAGTGATTGCGTTTGGGAACAGAGATGAGGTTCTCAAGGTGAATGCGTACCTTGGCTCTAAGGGTCAAACAACAAAAAATAAGGTCAAGAATCTTGGTGTGACTCTGGAGTCAGATCTGAGTTTTAATAGTCATATCAAAGCAGTTAGTAAATCAGCATACTATCATCTCAAAAACATTGCAAGAATTAGATGCTTTGTTTCCAGTGAAGACTTAGAGAAACTTGTTCATGCTTTTATCAGCAGCAGGGTGGATTACTGTAATGGCCTCCTCACTGGCCTTCCCAAAAAGACAGTCAGACAGTTGCAGCTCATCCAGAACGCTGCGGCCAGAATTCTGACCAGAACCAGGAAATCAGAGCACATCACACCTGTCCTCAGGTCTTTACACTGGCTCACAGTTACATTCAGAATAGAGTTTAGAGTATTATTACTGGTCTATAAATCACTAAATGGCCTAGGACCTCAATACATTATAGATATGCTCACTGAATACAAACCTAACAGATCACTCAGATCTTTAGGATCAAATAGAGTAGAAATTCCAAGAGTTCAGTCAAAGCAGGGTTAATCGGCTTTCAGCTACTACGCCCCTCGCTGCTGGAATCAGCTTCCAGAAATGATCAGATGTGCTCCAACATTAGGCATATTCAAATCAAGACTGAAAACACATCTGTTTAGCTGTGCCTTTACTGAATGAGCACTGTGCTACGTCCGAAAGATCGAACTACTATGTTTTTCTCTTCTTTTTAATTCTTTTATAACACATTTTATCAGCTTTTATTTTATTTTTACCATTTCTATTATTTGTTTTTATTTCTCTTATACTTGTTTCATTTATTCCTGTTTATGTAAAGCACTTTGAATTGCCACTGTGTATGAAATGTGCTATATAAATAAACTTGCCTTGCCTTGCCTTACTACAGAATGTTACATTTACACACACCAGCACAAATTGCATATAAAAGCATTAGCCTTTCATAGCATAATAGTCACTACTCATGAGTACATTTAAAAGAACTACTTTTTACTCAACCTTTGTGTATTATTTACAACAGATACTTTTAGGGATGGGTACCGAAACTCTGTACTTTATCGGTATCTGTGCTACATTATAAAAGACCGAAGTATCGATAAGCTCTGACGTTAACGGTTCTGCTATCGGTACTGGAGAATTATTTCTAAATAAACATTACTTACAGTAGCATAATTTAACTGACCAACCTTTTCTAATTTGCGATATTTGATATTCGTCTCCACAGTAGGCAATCTCACATGAGAAATGTTTGTGTTTCCGGCAAGCATGTCAAGTATAAAACCCGAACCAAACGGGTTGTATTTCCCAAGTGGACAGCGACAACGTCCGTTGTAACAAACGCAACAAGTTGTTTTCTTGTATAAGCGGAAACGTAACCAATCTGGCTAAGTGAAAGTATCTTTAAAAAGTGCATTAACTGCAGAAAGACAAATTAAAAGTTTTTTACTATGGTAATGTTACATCATCCACATCGTTATGCCAGCAGTCAATCACCTAAATAAGTATAATATTAATAGTTATAATTATAACTACATAGTTACAGTTGAAGTCAGGATTATTAGCCCCCATTTGAATTTTTTTTTATATATTTCCCAAATAATTTCACAGTATGTCTGATAATATTTTTTCTTCTGGAGAAAGTCTTATTTGTTTTATTTTGGCTAGAATAAAAGCAGTTTTTATTTTTAAGCACCATTTGAAGGTCAATATTATTAGCCCCTTTAAGCTAACTTTTTTCGACTGTCTACAGAACAAACCATCAATATACAATAACTTGCCTAATTACCCTAACCTGCCTAGTTAACCTAATTAAGCCATTTAAAGTCACTTTAAGCTGTAGAGAAGTGACTTGAAAAATACCTAGTCAAATAATATTTACTGTCATCATGGAAAAGATAAAATAAATCAGTTATTAGAAATGAGTTAATAAAACTATTATGTTTAGAAAGGTGTCGAATAAAAATAAACAGGTCTAATAATTCAGGGGGCTAATAATTCTGACTTCAACTGTATTTAAATTAGTATAATATTAATAAACACACATTCGGTTACAATGAAAACAGTATTTTTTTCTGCAGTAGCCTAAATAAATCTTAAACATTAAAAATGCTTTTGCTTCACCTGTACATACAAATATAGCCTGTGAATAGTCTAATAATAAACCATGCTTATTAAGAATTTATAAAAAATAAAAAATAAAAACTGCTTATTTTTACATTGCAACAATGAACTCACAAAATACTATCAACTTATTTATATGAATGCAGTAATGCAAAATCATAAACATTTTCTCATTTCACTGCAACTTAAAGAGGTTATTTTCAACTGTAGGGAGCACAATAAACCAAGAAAAGCCCCAACTTCAGCCAGAAAAGGCAAACATGTTGATCTTTCTCCAGAAGAATGGTTAAAAACTGAGAGTCATTTTCTTTCAAACCATTGTACATTCTTTTACAGGGAAAAAAATTATTAGTTTCACAATTATTGGTTTCGTTTTATTTTACATACATTACAAAAAGTACCGATAAGAGAACCGTTAAAGTACCAAACCGATAAGTGGTATTGATAAAAGTAGTAATATCGTTAAAACCTTAACGATTCCCATCCTTAGATACTTTTACTCAACTTACACTACATTTTTTGTGTAAGTAATGGCACTTTTACTCGAGTATCATTTTTTCAGTACTCTTTCCACCACTGTTTAAATCACAACATGGCACATGCTATGAGATTGAGAAGTGTGTCATATATCAGCATCTACAGTTACCATGTTGTGGACGCTAAAGAGCAAACCCCTGGGTTTTGTTTGCATAACCATGTGGACAGAGCAATGCCTAGTAACCAGATAAACACCCTAACAAGAGCTCTGAATGAAAAGAAAGCCAACCTAAAATGTATTTAAAACAAAGATGACATTGCTAACATTGTTTCAAGTTCTTTATTTATCGGAACGCACTATGTTTGCTCGCCACCATCAAAACACCAACATCACCCAAACCCTGAAACAAGCGCAAAGCTCTCAGCGTTCAAATATTGAAGCTAATAATAACGTTATTAATAACAGACATTGACAGTACACGTCCATACGGGTGTATTATTATAGTGAGGTAAAGTTGGTTTTATATTGTCACATTCGTTCAGGGAGAACCTGTGACATGCTCATATTGTTTAGCATGGTACTGAAACCACATGTAAATATGACTTCAAAACAGCATTAGCACTGTTTATGTGACTGTGAATTATGTTGTTCTTTGATAGTCATATGAGTTCACTGTTTTAGTAAGGAATACCTTTTCTGAAATTATATTATTAAGGAGAACGTCCGAATGTGTGAATATAAAACCAACTTTACCTCAATTATTATGATAACGTTATATCTGGCATATTTTGAAGACTATGCGCAGGCTACATTAGCTTGCTAGCACAGTGAGACGTATAAACTGGATTCAAACCGTTTAGAGGTGAATAAGTTGATAATACGCGTACAGAAACAGCAGTCGTGTCGTATTGATACAGTTTTAATAACTCACCTCGCTGAAAATGTCGTGCAGGTATCGAAACGGTGGTTTGCTGAGCAGTTTCTCTGTCAGGGGAGGCTTTTTGATCACTTTCCCCAGAGTCTCCTGGGTCTTTTTGGCTACTGATTCGTTCATGGCATCAAACCAAAGCGGTATTTCGGGTGTGAGATGGTTTATTTTGTTATTGATCGCCGTTGCCGTTCAGCTAGCTGCAGATTTCCGCTGGCTAAACTCTGCTGTTGCCGTGGCGATAGCTTTCTATCCCACAATCCTTCACTGAGCTGATTATGCGCCTGCGCGGAGCCTATGCGGTCGTCAGGGGCTGCAGGTGTCCATGACAACAACAAACAACAGTGGAAAAAAGACTGTAGCTCCAAATTTATGACAAGTCTTTCTTCACGTTTCTTAAGATAGATAGATAGATAGATAGATAGATAGATAGATAGATAGATAGATAGATAGATAGATAGATAGATAGATAGATAGATAGATAGATAGATAGATAGATAGATAGATAGATAGATAGATAGATAGATAGATGGCAGACAAACAGACAGACAGACAGAATAATAATAATAATAATTGTGCTGGATCATCTACTAAATATTAGTATTTAGAATCCATAAATTAATGCCTAGTCATTTAGCTTCTTTTAAATTGTTGTTGCCACAGACACATTCTGACAGTTAGAATCAGTTATTTGCCTCATTTAAAAAAGAACACCTTACAAGAAGTCACTTACAATCCTCTCATCCTGTGATCATCTGTAGAAGCATTGTTTGTAAGTTTATTATCTGTTTGTATTTATATTCTATCTCAGATATGTACATAGATAACTATAGCTCATTTTATGTACATCTTTTTACATAGTTTCACTCTGTTTCAACATACTCAATGTGGCATGGAATAAAGCAGCATTCTCCCACAATCTCACGTGTTGGAAAGAGTTTATCTGTCTGTCTAACTTTGGGAAGAGAGACACCAGAGTGAGGGCAGAATAGTGAAAAAACATCTCCGTACACAATGAAAACATGTGCAGGTACATCAGAAATCTTAGGCCGCAGAGCAAGAGGATTCATTGTAGAACCAATTGATAAAAGTATTCATTTCGAACTTCCCACACTAATCGAGTGCAATGAGCTACCTGACAACAGAGCTGAGATTCCTACTCCTGATGCTGCTTGTAACCATGCTCATCTGAAATCCATAGCTTGTAACATACCTCTACTTGATCCTGAGGCAGAGATTCTTCTTCTTTTTGGGAGAGATATCATTGAGGTTCACAAAGTATTGGAACAGCACAATGGTCCTCCACATACTCCTTTTGCACAGAAGTTAGCTTTAGGATGGGTAATAGTAGGAGATGTTTGTTTGAATGGTGCCCACAAACCAGTTGAAGTTAATACTTTCAAGACAAACATTTTTATGAATGGACGCCACAGCCAAATGAGACCATGAGTTAACAATATCCAAATCAAAGAGAAATTTAGCCATTACAATGACTATGAAACGTCTATATCCGCACCTTTGGAACAAATACTTCCAACAACACACACAAAAGGCAAAATAGCAGACATATTTGAATCAACAAAGGATGACAACAAACTTGCTCCATCTATGGAAGACATTGCATTTCTGGAGATGATGCAAAGCGAGGTCTACCAAGACGAAACAAACAGCTGGGTTGCTCCACTTCCCTTTCGCAGCCCTCGCCAAAGGCTTCCAAATAACAGACAGCAGGCGAGTAACCGTCTGCATTCTCTTACACAAACATTGAAAAAACGACCAGTAATGAAGGAACACTTTCTAGAGTTCATGGCCAAAATATTTGAAAACGGACATGCAGAACCTGCTCCACCTCTTTCCAAAGATGATGAGTGCTGGTATCTCCCAACCTTTGGGGTATATCATCCACAAAAGCCAGATCAAATAAGGGTTGTCTTTGATTCTAGTGCACAATATCAAGGAGCAGTGTTGTGCAAGTTACTTCCAAACTGTAATACATTACAGATTACTTATTACTGTGATTTAAAAGTAATCCCTTACCTTACAATATTACTGTCTCAAAATTGTAATATGTTACATTACTCTTATATTACTTTTTAGTTACTTTCACCAAAATAACTACAGAATTAGAACTTAACATTCTAAAATGACTAAATGTACTGCAGAGCATTTTACATCCAGTAGAAAGCGATATGATGTAGCAGAATGACGGTGACTTATCCAGGCTACTAACAATATAGTATATATTTGGCAACGTGAAGGCTCAAGACAATGCAAGAAAGGATAGGAGCCAGAATCACAAATGATCAAAGTCTGTTGAAAGTATGGTAAAGGTAAATTGATTATCTGGCAATATTTGTGAATAGCTTGGCTATTTTCATATTCGACACAACAGGCCTATATGTAAACTCCAATGCCATGACGAGATGCATTTTTTTCTTAATCTTGCCATTATTCTATTCACTTTAAATTCAGGTTCACAACACAAAACTGTCATGCACAAAGTGAGCATGATGAACATAGCTTTCTCAATATAATGCTCGTGCACCGATTTCCACAAAACTGCTTGTGAGCTCTCAAATATACGCTGCTCACGTGCAAATTTTCTCATGCTCTCTCAAATATGCACTGCTCACGCACAATTTCTTGTGCGCTCACAGTACACTACTCGCTCAGTGAGATTATATGCAGACTCACAATTTGTGTCTTGTGTTCCCTCTTCCTTTCATGCTTTTTGATATAATTTATATTTGTACACTATTTATAAACAATAACCAAAATACTAAAATAGACTTACATATAAAATTTTTATTCTAATCCACTATAACCTTTTTTGTTGTTTGTTATATGATGAAATATTTCCAATTTCAAACACTTAAGACACATAGAAAAGAAGTTGAATGCAAAGAATACATTTTTAAAAAACATTTATTAAACATCCAAAAGGTGCACCATACTAATCAAATAAAACAACATTTAAACAAAAATATAATGAATGCAAGCAGAAATGTAACCGATAAAAATAGGGGAAAACTTGATGAGGTATTATAGCCTACTAAACTATTCACTCCTCAAATAAATCTCACTATCAATCCCTAATACTAGTTGCTATGGTAACACAAGCTTAATATAAACAAATTACCCAGTGCTGTAGTTTTTTTTTTTTTTTTACAATATAGGGTATACTATACTACAATTCACCACACTTTACTGTAGTAAAACTACACTTTGTATTTCATTTTATCAGTTCACTATTCTTAATACTACAGTATGCTGAAGCATTCATTAACAAATTGTAAATAATACTAGCCTAAAACATAGGCAGTATATCTAACACTCAAAAACACAAGTATTTATTATAGAATTTATCATAACCTTTTAGTGTTTCGTGTATTGCTAATAAATACTGTAGCAATATATAAACCATATCAACATTCTTGGGATAACCAATTGAACAGGAGGATCTCTGGAGAGCAAAAGCACGAAAAGAAGAGGAAACATGAGGCACAAAATGTGAGTCTGCATCATCTGACGGAGCCAGAGATCATTCGCACGTGAGCAGCCGTGTTTTGAGTGCATGCGACTGCGAAAAAAAAAATTGCGGTCGAGTTGTCCACGAACAGAGAATTACATGAATGCGCTCTTGTAAAACTGTTCTTACGACTGTTGTCAGTGAAATAACGCCATATGCACATACGTCCATCTCGCGAATGTACTGTCTTCTGCTCATCTATTTTGCCGCTCTTCCGCTGCACGTCAGGGCTTGACCTTACTGTGAACCGGGCTGAGCCAATAGCCTCGGACCTCGAGCTCAGAGGCTGAAATCATTCCGCGTTCAAAGTAAAAAGTTCCAATAGCCAGAGGGATATTGATGACAACACGCGCATATATTCACTAACCACGAACAGAAAATAGAACTTACTTGCGGTATTTTTTATTTGGTAATGTCTTGCGGGCGAAAAGTTTGTTGTAACGCACGCGTTACTGAACATGTACCGAGTAAAATATTACTGAAAATGTATAAGTAATGCCTTACACTACTGCGTTACTGGAAAATGTAATACATTACTGTAATACATTACTTTTGTAACGCATTACTCCCAACACTGTCAAGGAGTGTCTTTGAACAGCATTCTACTTACTGGGCCCAACATGAACAACAGCTTACTTGGGGTGTTACTGCGCTTCAGAAAAGAACAGGTTGCCATAACAGCTGATATCCAGCAAATGTTTCATTGCTTTGTTGTCAGAGAAGATCACCGTAACTTCCTGCGTTTTCTTTGGTATGAAAACAACAATCTAGAAAATGAAGTCACAGAATTCAGAATGCGAGTACATGTCTTTGGCAACAGTCCATCTCCAGCTGTAGCCATGTACGGACTCAAAAATGCTGCCCTAGAAGGAGAGAAAGAATATGGCTCAGAGACAAGACAGTTTATTCAGAGGAACTTTTATGTTGATGATGCTTTGGTGTCTCTTTCCACGGAACAAGAAGCAATCACACTTTTAAAAAATGCTAAAGCAATGCTTGCAGCTTCAAATCTGCGCCTACATAAAATAGCATCAAACAAAGTAGAAGTGATGAAAGCATTTCCTCTAAGTGACTTAGCAAAGAACTTGAAGGACTTAGACCTTGGTACAGACTTTTCACATATGCAGAGAAGTTTAGGAGTCAGCTGGAACATTTCAACTGACTGTTTTACCTTTCAGGTTTCAAATGAGGAGAAACCATACACAAGGCGTGGAGTCTTATCGACAATAAACAGCCTATTTGATCCATTTGGATTTGCAGCCCCTGTAATCATTAAAGGGAGGTCTTTGCTTAGAGAGTTAACCACAGAGGAATGTGACTGGGATGCTCCTTTGTCAGCACAGATGTTCAATGAATGGAAAACATGGAGAGAATCATTTGAAGAACTGAAAAAATTGAAAATCCAGAGGACGTACACCCCCAGTACTCTCAACAATGCACAGAGAAAGGAAATGTGTGTATTCAGCGACGCTTCTACCATTGCTATTACCGCTGTTGCTTATTTAAGGGCAATTGATGCAAATGGAAAAATAAATATTGGGTTTATTTGTGGAAAAGCCAAGCTACAGTAGCTCCACGTCCTGAAATTACAATTCCAAGACTTGAGCTGTGTGCAGCAGTGCTTGCTGTTGAAATCGCAGAAACTGTTATAGACGAGATAGATGTCAAATTTGATGCCATCACCTTCTACTCAGATAGTAAGGTTGTTCTTGGATACATTCACAATGATTCAAGAAGATTTTATGTGTATGTGAGCAACCGAGTACAGCGTATAAGAAGATCCACGTGTCCAAAGCAATGGAAGTATGTCCCCACTAACCACAACCCTGCTGATCATGGTTCAAGATCAATCTTGGCTGAAAACTTAATGAACAGCACATGGCTGACGGGGCCTGCTTTCCTGTACAAGACAACTGAACCGGAAACATCTTCAAGTCCAGTAAACTTAGTTGATCCTGAATCCGATACTGAGATTCGTCCTGAGGTCAGCATTTGTGCAACTAAAATTGTGTCCAGTAGGCTTAGAACTAC
>NW_026613673.1:22518-45018 GCF_903798145.1 Danio aesculapii | reverse complement strand
TCAACTTTAAAATAATATGTTTGACACCCAAATACAAGCTAATGATTGACACACACAGGTCTCCACCTAAAACTGACAGGAGTAATAGTGTGTGTTGCGTAATAGTGTGTGTGGGCTATATGCGATTTTTGAAGAGCTCTCATCTGGAATAGTGGAACAGCCTAAAGCAAATAACACTTTCTCTATCTAATGAAATAACGTAAGCAAGCATAGCTCTTTATATGAAAAAGGTGTGTTTACATTCTAAACAATGTAAAAACTGAATGTCAACTGAGCTTCTGTGATTGGCTAAATAAACGTGCAAGGAATTCAGTGTTTCCCGCAAGCGAAACCAGTTTGGCTGGTTGTAACTATAAAAGTGCCCAACGTAAAGCAAAGTAGTTGCTGTCAGCTTGAGAGAAGGACATTAATCATCCGTTTCAGTCCTGGTAGGTTTTCCTTATAACTACTTGAAAGTACTATTTTCTTTATTTCTGGAAATTGTTTGCAATGGAATTTAATGTATCTGAATCAAATGCATACACTTAACCCTTATATACACTTATATTGTATGCTATGGAATCTTATGTATCTAAATCCAATGTATACACTTAATAATTATATACACTTATATTATATGCTATGGAATCTTAACACTTAAATACATATATTATATGCTATGGAATCGAATGTATACACTTAACACTTATTTACACATTTTGTATGCTATGGAATCTGTATCTGAATCAAACTTAACACTTATATACACTTATGCTATGGAATCAAATTTCATCTAACACTACAAAAACAGTTGAAGTCAGAATTATTAGCCCCCTGAATTATTAGCCCCCTCTTTATTTTTTCCCCAATTTCTGTTTAACGGAAAGAATATTTTTTCAACACATTTCTAAACATAATAGTTTTAATAACTCATTTCTAATAACTGATTTATTTTATCTTTGCCATGATGACAGTAAATAATATTTTACTAGATATTTTTCAAGACACTTCTATACAGCTTTTAATTTAAAGGCTTAACTAGGTTAATTAGGTTAACTAGGCAGGTTAGGGTAATTAGGCAAGTTATTGTATAGTGATGGTTTGTTCTGTAGACTCTGTAGACAAAAAAATAGCTTAATAGGGGCTAATAATTTTTACCTTAAAATGGTGTTAAAAAAATAAAAACTGCTTTTATTCTAGCCGAAATAAAACAAATAAGACTTTCTCCAGAAGAAAAAATATTATCAGACATACTGTGAAAATTACCTTGAAATATTTAAAAAAGAAAAAAAAAATTCAAAGGGGGGCTAATAATTCTGACTTCAACTGTATATATATATATATAATTAACATGTTTGTTGGAGCATTCTAAACCTTATATTTTCACATTTACTTTAAATTCGTCAACATTTGATCCACACAATGTTATATAATTCAAAATTGTAGTTAAAATTAGAATATGAATGAAAAAGGTTTTAATTTGCGATATTTTACTTCAAATTCGTCAACATTTGATCTATGCAATGTTATATAACTCAAAATTGTAGCTGAAATTGTAGTCAAAATTAGAATATGAATGAAAAAAGCTTTAATTTGCAAAAGCGGTTCATATTGGACAATGCTTTTGTAAATTATTTGTGAGTAAAAAAAACTTGCTTCATCAAGTTAAGCCATAAAACCAGTATTTCAATTCATTAGTTACTCGCTGCTGTCAGAACAAAGTCTCAGAAGCACGTTTGTCCAGTTCAGCAGCTCTTGACATCTTTGTTAGAGTATGCCATGCAACGTCAGTAGGTAGACCCAACCTTAAAATCAGTCAAGTGATCAGTTTATTAATCACGTTTGACTTCCTTTTTCCTTCTTTTGATTTTCCTCAGTACACAGAGTACACGTTTTAATCATGCAACACTGGACGCTCTGTATACTTCTACTATGCCTTGTCTTCTGTGATGTCTCTACTCAAAGGAAAAAAAAGACAGTCCAAACTCTCTCAAGAGGTACCAGGAAATTCGCACATAGCCCCAAAGATGTTTAATTTGATCTAAAATATGGCAAACTGATCATTGAAATAGTTGGTTGAAATAAATGGTTTGTTTTAGGTTGGGGTGATGACATTTCTTGGGCTCAGACGTATGAGGAGGGACTGGCTAAAGCAGTCAAAAGGTATTTTAAGATGAATCACTTTATCGATAAATTTGAACTGTTTGTAATGTATATTCAGATTTTAATATCACACTGTATCTGTTTAATCACAGTAAGAAGCCTCTGATGATCATTCATCATTTGGAGGATTGTCCGCACTGTATCGGTTTGTATTCATTCATTCGTTCGTTCATTCATTCATTCATTCATTCATTCATTCATTCATTCATTCATTCATTCATTCATTCATTCATTCATTCATTCATTCATTCAGTCAGTCAGTCAGTCAGTCAGTCATTCATTCAGTTGACCTTTAAGTCATTCAGTTGATAGCAATTCCAAGTGTTCTCACATACATACGTTTTTTGAATTTTTTTTAGTTCTTAGTTATTGCCCTGACAATAGAAAATATGAGCTAGGCATCATGTAGACAGTTGTCAAAGTTAGGTGCTAAACACTGAGCCACCATGCCACCCCGTCTGCTAATTTGTCTACTTGTCTACTTTTAAAGTGCTTAAATTAGAGGTAAAATAAGGTACAAAGGTGTAGCTTTTGCGTATGTATTCCTGAGAGTGAAAAGTAACATATCTGTATTTTATAGAAAGTCTAGTTGCTCTTCAATTGATTGATTTCCTCCAATACTCTATTTGTAGCTCTGAAAAAGGCATTTTCGGAACATCAGTCAATTCAACGGATGGCCAAATCAGAATTCATCATGCTCAATTTAGTGGTAAAGTAGAACTATTGTCATATTTTCAGCAGACATTGATGTCAAATATGTGTATAAAACAGCACAGATATTCACAAGAGTTTTGTGATTGTGATTTTCAGCATGAGACCACCGATTCCAACTTGGCCCCTGATGGCTTCTACGTCCCCAGGATCATGTTTGTTGGTAAGTTTTCATATTTTTCGATTAAATATTACATTTTTATAACTGATCTGGTTACAAATACGTAAGTCTCTGGTGCGAAGGATTTATTTATTTAAGTTTTAACGCCATATCAGCAGCTTTGGCTATATTCTTGACGAAGCCTATACACTGTAAAACTTAAAAAGTTAAGGTAACTCAAACCATTTGAGGAAACAGATTGCAACAAACCATTTGAGTTCAAAATCTAATCCTAATGAGTACTGTGAGCTTACTCCATTCGAGTAAACGAAGCAATTTGAGCACAGTAAAACCCAATAAATGAAGAGATCTCAAACCAACTGAGTACTGTAAAACCCAATAAGTTAAGGCAACTCAAATCGTTTAAGGAAACTGATTGCTACAAACCATTTGAGTTAAAAAAAACTAATCTATATGAGTACTGTGAACTTACTCCATTTAAGTTGAAGTAATGAGGTATTTAATTAACTCATTACCTTCAACACACGAGTTCAAAACTCTTTTCAAATGAGTGGAATTAACTTTCAGTCAATTTTGAGTTAACTATACTCATTTCATTTGATAAAGTTGACTGTTGGGTTTTACAGTGTACTAAACATACAATATATAACATGCAATCATATCAGTTTCACAGTCATTGTACAAAAAATACAAATAACAAAAACACTGAAGTCATATGCAATCTTTTATGCAATTCCTCCAGGAGACAACTTTTTAAACATTTCCCTTAAAATATTTGCTGAAGAAAGGATTTCCCTAATATCATTTTAATATACATGTTCTGTTAAAATATGTTTTTATCTTCAAAATATTCTTACACAAGTCACGAAAAGGTTTTTCTTTCCCTTTCAATAAATATGAGTGTTGAGTAGCCGATTCTTGAATGTACAACCTGATCACGTTAATTTTCAAAATGGTAATTATTTATTTAATTTACAAATGCATTCTTTGGTACGAAGGAACTAGTACTATTTTGCTACTGAGAACTTTAAAAGTATTGACGTCACACGCTTAGAGCGACGTGCACCTGAAAGGCAAAACAAGGTTGTAAATTCCAATGTGCTTCTTTTGTCACGTACTGTTTTTTCACCTATAAAGCGAGGAATTAGCTCAAGGCTTTTTCTCTGCTCAGGTGCTTTTAGGGTTTGTACTATAAAAATGTACACTGAAAAAAAAACATTGCATCAGTGAGTACATTTACATTCATTCATTCATTCAATTTTTTTTCGGCTTAGTCCCTTTATTAATCCGGGGTCGCCACAGCGGAATGAACCGCCAACTTATCCAACACATGTTTTTACGCAGCGGATGCCCTTCCAGCTGCAACCCATCTCTGGAAAACATCCATACACACTCATTCACTCTCATACACTATGGACAATTTAGCCTACCCAATTCACCGGTACCGCATGTATTTGGACTGTGGGGGAAACCGGAGCACCCGGAGGAAACCCACACGAACGCAGGGAGAACATGCAAACTCCACACAGAAACACCAACTGACTCAGCCGAGGCACGAACCAGTGACCTTCTTGCTGGGAGGCGACAGCACTACCTACTGCGCCACTGCGTCGCCCAGTACGTTTACATTAATTAAGAATCTACCATGTAAACAGCGATTTTTGTCATAATCTAACTAAACAGATACCGGATTAAGACATTATTGAAGTGCAGTAAAGACATTTAAACAAAGCAATCAAACTATTACCGCCGTGTAGGATTATGCTGCATTTTGCGACAGGATAGTCTATTCACACACGGTTGTTTGACACTATTCTCTGCACCTACCGAGTCAGAGAAGGACCACAGACACCTGCATTGTGAAATTTTCCCCTCCGGCGTATGGTATAAAATTCCATTAAACCAACACTTTTCCAGCAGTTCATACTCGCATCCAATATCTGGTTTGACACAGGGGGCATGCATGAAATGTTCCTGAATGAAAGTGAAAGTGCCAAACTGCAGTGAGAAATTAAAACTTAAACACCAGAAATAACATAAAACTCTGGAGGAAAAGCACTGTGAAGCAACAACATTAATCCAATTAAGTGCTGTAACATGTAAAACGGGATCATGAAAGGAACATTCGAAAAGCAACTCATGTAAACAATTATTCAATCATTTTCTATTCGGCTTAGTCCTTTTATTATCCAGGGTCGCCACAGCGGAATGAACCGCCAACTTATCCAGCTCGTATTTATGCAGCGAATGCCCTTCCAGCCGCAACCCATCTCTGGGAAACATCCACACACACTCATTCACAATCATACACTATGGACAATTTAGCTTACCCAATTCCCCTGTACCGCATGTCTTTGGACTGTGGGGGAAACCGGAGCACCCGGATGAAACCCACGCGAACGCAGGGAGAACATGCAAACTCCACACAGAAATGCCAACTGACCCAGCCGAGGCTCGAACCAGTGACCTTCTTGCTGTGAGGCGACAGCACTACCTACTGCGCCGCCACTCATGTAAACACCTTAATCATATTATTGTCTTATTCAGATTAAGACAAATAATTTGATTACTGATGTCCATGTAAACGTAGTCATACATTCATTAATTTTCATTCAGCTTAGTCCCTGATTTTTCAGGGGTCGCTACAGCAAAACGAACTGCTAAAATTACATCAACTTAAACAAATTATTTCAAGTTGTTTTACATAAAAGAATTAAGTTTTTCTAAACTAAAAACCATAATAAATTAAGCTGAAAAAACATTTTTTCATTCATAAATTTTAATTTTCACTTGACAGTATAAACCTAATTGACTTAAAGGTATAGTTCACTCCAAAAAATTTAATGAACTCACTATTTACTTAACATCAAGTGGTTAAGAGTGTTTTAAGAGCCTTTAAGAGTGTTTTCTTTCACTTCTGTTAAAAAGAAAAGATATTTTGAAGTAAGCTCAAATCCGAAAGCTAAGTGGAAAAGTTCAAAAGCCTTTAATAACATATTGTTAGGTTTTTTGACTTACTTTTCGAGTGTCTCTGATTTATAATTATTTTTAAATTTCAATATATATATTTTTTACCATACGGACATGAATGAAAGCAATGAACCACAAACTATTCAAACATATGTTTTATACAGCCCATCCAGCCACAACCCAATACTGGAAACCCCCCATACACTCTTACATTCACACACACTTAAACACTACAACCAATTTAGTTTATTCAATTCACCTATAGCGCAAGTCTGGATTGTGTGGGAAACCAGAGGAAACCCATGTGAATATGGTGAGAACATGCAAACTCCACACAGAAATGCCAGTTGGTCCAGTCGGAATATGCAGTTGAAGTCAGAATTATTAGCCCCCCTTTGATTTGAACAGAGCAAAGAAATGTTTACAGTATGTCTGATAATATTTTTTCTTCTGGAGAAAGTCTTATTTGTTTTATTTTGGCTAGAATAAAAAGTTTTTAATTTTTTTAAAAACTCATTTTAAGGTCAATATTATTAGCCCCTTTAAGCTATATATTTTCTGATAGTCTACAGAACAAACCATCGTTATACAATAACTTGCCTAATTACCCTAACCTGCCTAGTTAACCTAATTAACCTAGTTAAGGCTTTATTGTCACTTCAAGCTGTATAGAAGTGTCTGGAAAAATATCTAGTAAAACATTATTTGCTGTCATCATGGCAAAGATAAAAGAAATCAGTTATTAGAAATGAGTTATTAAACTATTATGTTTAAAAAAAAAAAAAATTCTCTGCTAAACAAAAATTAGGGAAAAAAATAAACAGGGGGGCTAATAATTCTGACTTCAACTGTATATATATGTATATATATATATATATATATATATATATATATATATATATATATATATATATATATATATATATATATATATATATATATATATATATATATATTCTTTACCATTTGGGAATCAAATACGTCAGTTATGACTGTGAAATTACATTGACTCTTGTGTCTCTTATCACCTGTTATGCTAAAGTTCAAGTGTATGATTTGAATGAAATTACAACATTAATTGGTGTCATGGTGGCCCAGTGGGTAGAACAATTGCCTCACAGCAAGAAGGTCGCTGGTTTGAGCCCTGGCTGGGTCAGTTGGCATTTCTGTGTGGAGTCTGTATGTTCTCCCTGTGTAGGTGTGGGTTTCCTCCAGGTGCTCTGGTTTTCCCCCCAGTCCAAAGACATGCGCTATAGGTGAATTGAATAAACTAAATTGGCCGTAGTGTATGTATAAATGCAAGAGTGTATGGGTGTTTCCCTGTGTTGGGCTGTGGCTGGAAGGGCATCCACTGCGCAAAACATATTCTGGATAAGTTGGCAGTTCATTCCGCTGTGGTGACTCCAGATTAATAAAGGGACTAAGCCGAAAATAGTATGAATGAATGAATGAATGACTACATTAACGGGATATGATTATTTTCTGAAATTAAATTCCTAAGTTTCACTCTTCTTATTTGCATACTGTATTCAGAGACTTTGAAAACTGCAACAAAAAAGTTATTTGTAAAAAGTTGTAGCATTTCATACTTCTCTTTTGCAATAAACACCCAATAATGTTGTTACATACTTCATAAAAGTGGTTAGGTTTGCAGTCGAGTGAGTTAAGCTGCTCAAACGAAATTATAAATTGAAAATCATATCCTATACATATTTCAATATCATAATCATATTTAAGTTCACTTATGATATGACAACATTATAATGACAACATTACCATGCCCAAAGTGTTTATGTACTTAAGGTTTTCTCAATGAAAGCAATGGAGTAGCTTGCGTGTCCAAAATAATACCCTAAAGGTGTATATAATGTGCATTAAAAATGGATTCCAAGAGGTCCTTACCAACATCAATATGTGATGAGTAGGGAATGAGAACATTTTCTTTTGTGGCCTGAAACAAATAAAAACTTGTACAGATTTGTACTGCCATTCTGTGGATGTTTTGCCAGAGATGATCTTGTTTTGGGAAGTTCTTGTTTTTTTCCTTCAGGACTTTGCACTATGTCTGAAAAATATCTATAGGTGTAATGCTGCATTCATACCATGTCGTAACCACTGCAGTTTCGAGATGTCATCATTATACTGACACCTATTTACATCCTCTGACTCTGAATTGTGCTTTTTGATGGTAACCATATCAATGCAAGGCAAGCTTGATCTAAACTCTACAGGATTATATCAAAATTCACCTCATACCTGCATTTACTATAGGCCTGCACGATTAATTTCGAAATCATGATTTAAAAGGGTGAGAATTTCAAATCGCAAAAGCTGCAATTTGATGCACTAGTGATAGAAAACAAGCATATAGTGTTTGACAGTTCTGACAATCTGTAAGCACATTACCCTAAACAATGTGAAAAATCAAACACAATCTAAGGCCCAATCCCAATTCTACCCCTTCGCCCCTTGCCCCTCATTTGCGTGTTCATGTGAAGGGATAGGGGTGTCCCAATTCTCTTTGGCTTGAAGGTGTAGGGCTAAGGGGAAGGGCTACCCTTGAAACTGGGATTTTTCAGAACCATACTCAAAACCAGAATACACCATCTACAATGACGGCATGGCTGTACATGGAAGTCAGGAGACGCACATATTAGTTTTTTTTTTTCATTATTATACATTTTTACAACAAACAAGCACATGTTTTAATACATTCATAATTGCGTTCGTGATTTAAAAAAAAGCGATAAAAAAAGCTCAATTTTGCTATCTATAATCTATGATAATAACTCCTGTGTAGCAGTCCCACAACATACTTTCACATCTAACACTTAATGGCACGCAAATCCCTTCGGATAAGCCTAGTGGCTGGGAATGAACTTTTTACAGTGTCTGCTATAACGTTAATGTTGTATTTGGTGTGTTTAAATAGATGAATATGGCCACTGTGTTAATGCACAGTATAGTTATGAGCTTATTGCCACATTATATCTTTATGATAACATATTATATGCCTTCATTGATTTCCTGAAGATAAATACCAAAAAACAACCGGAATAACTACTGCAGTCGCAATCATCGATCTCATATGAAGCAAGAGATCGCGATGACATCTGATGACGTGTGCAGGTGCTGCAGTGCTGTCCCATTTCTTAGGGGTAAATTTTGAAGCCCTACCCCTTCACACTCTGTTTCAAGGGGACGAGGTACAAAAATAGAATTGATATTGGGCTTCAATGTAAAAGTTGTCTTGTTGATTTTTGACTTTAGAATTACTCGTGCACTTTTGCACTTTGAATGGCAAAAATGTTTGCTGTCGTGGTTTCAAAATTAGGTTATCATCAGTGTTACTGATGTAAATTTGTTTACAGTGTGCTTGGATTCTTAAAAGTTTGATTTTATTTATATAATGAATTTAATTTTATTTAAGATACTGTAGTTATTTTCTTAATGTCACGACAACTTTATTAAATAAAATGGCAATAAATTTTAAGAGGTTTTAAATAGCATTGTGTAGCATATTTTGGTCTTTCTTTGGTGCTGTTAAACCCATCACGTCAAACCTGTAGCTCTTTTATGAAATAGTAGTAAATCACATTTTAAATTGCAAATTGCAATTATGATCAGATAAATCACTTTTTTTTCAAATTGTGCAGCCCTAATTCACTCTCAGAAAACAAAAACCTACACAAGGGGTGGTGGCACACCTGTACCAAAAGGGTCCATATTGACACATTAAAATCTATGTGAACTTCATGTTGCTGAAACTTTTATTTCAGTATGTTGATGTACTTCCAACTGAAACAGTATATTGAGTAGGGGGCGGGGCTTTCTTTTTGCACATCATTCCCTCATAGGAAACTAACCGTAAGAGGGGCGTGGTTAAATGTCTCATGAAGTGCATTGAAATGTGTATTTTTTTATTTAATGTTTGGCATAATCTCAAGTGAACCATGAAGAAAGGGTGGGACATCATTTAAAAAAAAAAACAGTCAGTGTTTTGCTTTATCACAGCTCTGCCAGTGAGAGTGGTTGAGCTCACACCAAAGGAAAAGCAAATGAGAATCATCTTGAAGGGGGCGGAGCATGTCAGATACTAGAAAGCTTATGATTAGTCAAAATTTGATGAGAAACTGAAGTAATGAGGTGATGGGGGAAAATTAAAAAAAAAAAAAAAAAGAAGAAGAAGAAAACAATAGAGGGGGACACAGGTAAATCTTCCCTGAGATGGGGGTCACTCATCAAAATATTCCAATTTAAAAAAAAAAAAAATAGTAATAATTGGAATATTTTGATGAGTGACCCCCATCTCAGGGAAGTTTTACCTGTGTGCCCGTTTTTCAAAAAGGCTCCAACCATTCAAGATAAACTTGTGAGAAGTCATCTCTCCACTAAAAAGACTAACACTTGGTTAAGTCAAACAACAGGAAACTACAGATTTGGTAATTGCAATCAATGTGATGACATATTTAAGACGAACATATTTAGAGATCCATCATCAGGCCGTGAATTTAAGACCAATTTATTAATTGCAACACTAAATTTGTTGTATATCGACTGGAATGTCCGTGTGGATGCTTTTATATAGGAATGACTAAGAGATTATCTAAATCAAGGTCACGGCAATCCAAGTTCATTAAAAATTGTTGGTATTGGACATATTTATAATTCTACAAGAGGAGGAGACAGGATAAAAAGATTAAAACAGAGAGAGACTTTTTGGATCTATACATTAAAAGCAACTAGATTTATATATATATATATATATATATATATATATATATATATATATATATATATATATATATATATATATATATATATATATATATATATATATATATGGATGTGTATGTTGTTTTGATGAATCCCTTACCCAAAGAGCACCAATCAGATATTTGAGTTACCTTGAGCGTTTTCATTTTTTTTTTAATTAAACTAGTTGATAATACTTTAACATTTGTGACCCTGAATAACAAAACCAGTCATAAGTACACTTGTTCGGAAATCGAGACTTCACATAAAAATGAAGATAAATTTCTTGCTTTTTTAGCAGAAAATAAATCTCAGTTATTTGTCTAGGCTTGAGATCAGAACAGAAAATGTATTAATAGGTTGATTAATGCCTGGAGCATGGATGTAAATTATGCAACACACACATACAGAAAATAACAGACAAATGGCATGGGCATATTTGAATTAAATTAATATACTGTACAATGCTAAGACCAGTAATATGTAATGTCAGTATAGTGTACAATTTGGCATCATCATCTTTGCTTAGGAAATGAGATGGAATAAAATATCAGTCCTTAAGAACAGATGCGGAGCCTTCAGCACATAATCATTCTCAGTCTCAGTGCTGCAGGTAAAAATGCAGAAGACGTTTAGAAATATAAAACACCTAAAATGGTGTACTGGTGTTCACTAAGGGGTGAACTGGGACTCTTGAAGTTAAAGAAGAATTGAAAAGTATTAGTTTTATGAAATGCTGATGTAGATGCCAAGAAAATAAAGACACACAACATACAAATAAGTCCTACAGCGGCAATTCCTACACTACTTCATTGGCTTTTTCAAATGTCAGACGATCTGTACAGTGTATAGTTAATAAAGAGATGTCAAAGTGGCACAATACAGTGACACACAAATATTTAATAATACTCCAGTCTATACAGACTGGTCAAAAACTCCAGACTCCTGTTACATGGCAGCAGCAGGGTGTATATGAAGAATACATTTATTGAACAAAAAAATAAAATAACCTCTTCATACATCACCCTTGTTAAATATAAGACTGTTAAGAGATTGTTGCAATTTCACTGGCCACACAATGGACGGAAACACAATGAAGAGATCTAGTGCTATATTCCAACTCATTATCTGCATTACATGGTTTTTACAGTGATTAAACAGATCATCTTCAAGACAGTTCTTTCTGTATGAAATTTGTACAAAGTTTATTCTTAAATGAAAGCAAAAGTCAGTTTAATGGAGAAGGGATTGATCAAATATGCCAATTGAATGAAGGTTTGAGAAGTAATGTCTTATTAGACTTATTTTAGATCTTGTATAAAGAAGCATAATAGGTCAACACGTCATAGCTTTTACTTTTTTAGATTTATTTAGCTCAGAAAAATATCTATAACCTGTTTATTTTATTACTATAATCACCACATAAATAAATTATTTTTAAATTGCTGATAAAATTTTAGAAGTTCGTAAGTTTTATCATCATCCCAACACTCAACAACAATATAGCATATTGCTTATTTTTCCAATAACATGCAGCATTAGTAAATATGTATACCTAGGATTTTAGGGTGACTATAGTTTGTTTATGTGTCATTCACTCTGTTCTCCAGATCCGACGCTGACTGTGCGAGCTGACATCGTTGGAAAGTACGCCAACCGAATGTACACATACGAGCCAGACGACATAGACTTCTGTGAGTGTGTGTTTCTGCTGTCTAATGAGCTCCACTGAGAGGCAGCAGCTCTACACATTCAGTCAGACTCTCTGAAGCTCCCAAGAGCAGAACTAGGCTGTTTTTGGTGTCTGTGTTTTACTTTTTTTGAGTGATTCCAAATGTGTAATGTTAGTCATTAATATTTGATTTACTATAGTCATTCGTTAGTCAAGCATGCATTAATTATATGTGTGTTTTTATTGCAGTGGCAGAGAACATGATAAAAGCCAAGATCCTGCTCAAGGAAGAACATGAGGAACATGATGATCTGTAATCAATCATTGCACATTTCATTGCAATTCGTAACTTGGTAACACTTTACAATAAGGTTGCATTAGCAAAGTCCCTTTAAAGCAAGTCATTTCACTCGGCGGCCATCTTTGAAACGTCTCTTGGGTATTCTGTTTGAATGGGGAAATATCAAATTCTCCAAAACTGCTTGCCACTTCATATTAGGAATCACCAATAAAATTAAACAACAACTGTCCCTTTAGTTTCATTTCTAAACGTCCAAATCACACAGAATCCGCAGAAACATACGCCTGCTCCGAGCCCCTCCTCCAAAGTATCGTCAGTCTCGTTGCTTAATTTTGGAGTCGCGAGGTCCCCGAACAGATCAGGTAACGGATCCGTGGCGGAAGGATGTTGCAGACGAAGGACGAAAGTGAAGTGTAGGGGGTTGTCGCGGATGAAAGTGAAGAAGGTTGCGGAGTCGTGGAAGAAAATGAAAGTGAGCAGCGGACGGGGGAGGAGGGCGGTTGAAGAGGGGGATCGGTAAAATCAGGTGGTGGATCAGATTTGAGAGGTGCCGGAATCGGCATGTTCTACAGCCATTGATGATTGGCTCCTGTACTAGAAGGCGGGCTTTATTTGCCATATAACGATCGATTATTGGTTCCTGTGCTTGTAGGCGTGGCTTTATTCATGATATTGACGTTACACTTTTCCCCATTCAAAAAGATACGAGTGACATGTCTTGTGTATTCTATAGTCTTTGGCATTAGTTAATATTAATGCATTTACTAACATGAGCAAACAATAAACAATACATTTCCCAGGTAGCAAAGAATTCTGGCACAGATTTGACATAAAGCTGGCATTCATTCAGCACTGGCATACAGCATGTGGGCCAAACATGGCCCTGGTTTGGCAGGGGTGACACCATCTTAAAGGGGGTACACAATACTTGGGCTGAATGTAAAATATAGTACTTGGCCCAGTTGTTAAAAATTGATATGTGTGCCCTGTAAGTTTGACCTATACCTTGAAAACGGATATCGTCCCATGCCTAGTCGTGACACACCAACATATCTGGCCCAGTTAAGGGTAATTATTCCAACAGGTAATTAAATCTGGAAGCCAGACTTGGTCCAGTTATGTACTGTAATTCACTGCGGCATGTGGGCCATGCAAAAGCTGCTTGTGTGGGCCAGAGCTGGGCCAGAGAAATTTAGCTATGTGGGTTGTTACAGTATTTGTTGATGTTAGTTAATAAAAATACAGTCATCATTGTTAGTCCATATTAACTCATGGTGCATTAACTAACATGAATTTGCATGTTAATAATGCATTAGTAAATGTTGAACTATGATTAATAAATGCTCTACATGTATTGTTCACACTTAGTTCATGTTAGTAAATACAATAACTAATGAAACTTTATTGTAAAGTGTGACCAAATAGGGTAACATTTTACAGTAACAGTACATGAATAATAATGTAGTAATACTAATATGTAAACTAAACGTTACTTTATTATGAACTAACGATGCGTTAAGGCATGCACTAATCAAGAACTAACTTTAACTACAACAGGACTTCATGAGTAGTTAAGAATGAGTTAATGATAATGTGCCCCTCCAAGTAAAGTCATGACACAAAAATATATTAGCAGTTTATGAGTTCATGTTAGTTACATTTAGCTAAAACTGAAGTGTTAATTAATACATTAATTAACAAACAAGTAATTAAGGTGGCCATTCTTCACACAAGAGTGACATGAGGGCTCAGTGGTTAGCACTGTCACCTTACAGCAAGAAGGTTGCTGATTCGAGTCCCTACTGGATCAATTGGCATTTCTGTGTGGAGTTTGCATGTTCTCCCCTTGTTCGTGTGGGATTTATCCGGGTACTCCGGATTCCCCCATAGTGTATGTGTGTGGATGAGTGTGTATGGATGTTTCCCAGAACTGGGTTGCAGCTGGAAGGGCATCTGCTGTGTAAAACATTTGCTGGATAAAGGGACTAAAGCAAAGGAAAATGAATGAATGAATGAATGAATTAATTATTCACACATGTAATTGTGATGTTGTAGATAAAGTTTGCTCTTGCTTAGCACATGCCTTAACTCATCATTAGTTCATGATTAAGTAACGTTTAGTCTACATATTAGTATATCATGATTGATTCATATACTGTTATTGTAAAGTGTTACCCAAACTGGTTACGTTTCAAGGCATGCACAGCAATCTACAGCTCTCTTTGTGCAACTTTGAATAAAGTCTGTTGGAATAAAGATCTTGTGTGCATTAAATGAACGGAGGAGGGTTTACCTTATAGGCAACCAGAATTTAGCACTCTGCTTGACTGAGATCAGCAGGAATAATGAGTTACTTAAATGACTAATTCCTTTAACAAGCAAGCATTACCTCTGTTGTATAATGATTAAGTCTAGTTTAATCATTGTAAGTCTAGATTAGTCCATGATATGTGGACAGGATCAATGAAGCGAAACAGACTCGGCACGTGAGTCACAGAGTGAGGAAACAATGCAAGCATACCATTCCAGTATGCAACGACACAGAGTGTACACTAGATGGCAGAGCACGCTATGTGCAAAAACTACTGTCAAATAAAGGTGCACGTTTATAAGAAAAAGGAAATTACAAGCACAATATAAATGTATTAACAAAATGTGTTAAAGATATGTTAAAGATAACCCTTATGTGCTGTTAGGGATGTTTTCATCCACTCTGGGGTGATTTTGAGTCTTAATTTGGCCACAAGCAAATGTTGATATAGTTTTTCTGACATGAATGCAATTTATTATTATTATTATTATTATTGTTGTTGTTGTTGTTGTTGTTATTATTTATATTTTTACAAAACCAATTATCACAGCACAAACTAATGCAAAGAATACTATGGTCATTCATAATACTTGTTTTTGGCTGCTGAACACAAAAGAAGATATTTTTACATTCATGAACAATACAAAACTATTCACTTTGAATGCTTTTTAAAGTCTCTCACCATCATATTCAAACAAAATGAGATATCCAAGTTATTTGAAACGTTTTGAGTTTTTCTGGTATCTCAATCATCTTTCTTCAATAACAGCAACTAAAAATAAAATGAAAGTGTTTAATAAAATGTCTTACGAAGGCAAATATCCTCAATACCCTCATGGTGGGTCAACTAACTAAACGTTTACAAATGTTTTTTCTTACATGAATGCAATTTTATTATTATTATTTATTATTATTATTTTATTACTATTATTATCATTATTATATTATTATTATTATATTATTATTATTATCATTAATATTATTATTATTTTATTATTATATTATTATTATCATTATTGTTTTTATTATATTATTATTGTTATATTATTATTATATTATTATTATTATCATCATCATTATTACTATTATTATTATCATTAGCATTATTTTATTAATATTTTATTATATATATTTTTTATTATTATATTATTATTATTATATTAATATTATTGTCATTATTATATTATTATTATTGTTATTATTATTATTATTATTATTTTATTAATATTTTATAATATTTTTATTGTTTTAATATTGTTGTTATTATTATTATTATTTTATTATTATTATTTTATTATTTACCTTTTACAAAACCAATTATTACAGCACAAACTAATAAAAAAATACTATAGTCATTTATTTGGAGTTAATGAATTAACAAAAGTTCAGTAGTGGGGCCACTCCTAACCACTCCTGCTAACCACTTGTAAATTTTTATGTAAATGAATTATATTATATATATAAAGTCTAGTCATATTTGTTGAAGTGTGTGCACGAATCCTTGGAAATCCAGAAAAAAAAACGTCAAGAGGATTTGAAAAAGCAGCTTTGCGACAGTGAGTCAGGAGTTGCTGAGTGTGCTGAATGAAGGGGAGGCGAGGTGACACTACACTGTGACAGACTTTAATCCCGCGGCCGTCCTCCTCCGGCCCAGGGTCACACAGAGTAATGGAGCGCAGCAGTGTGGTCATTCCTCCGCAGACAGAGTGAATTAATGCTGTACGCCTGGTTACGGCTCTGACTGACAGCTGCACGCTGCTCACACACATACACAGCAGCGGGAATAGTCTTATTAACGCCACAGATGAGCACACACACTCTTACTTCGCCAACACGACTGGTAGCTCTTGAGCCACTGTCAATACGCACAGAGAGAGAGAGAGAGAGAGAGAGAGAGAGAGAGAGAGAGAGAGAGAGAGAGAGAGAGAGAGAGAGAGAGAGAGAGACAAACACTATCCCTTGAGACAGAGTGCCCTTGACAAACACTGTAAAAATGCAGGGTTACATACAAAACAATTGTGTCATAGTTTGTCCGAGCTTATTTGAATTTCTTTCTTCTGTTGAACTCAAAATAAGATACTTTAAAGAACGCTGAAATTAACTCAGCTCTCTGTGGCCACCTCTGTCTGTCAGTGGATCAACAGCTTCCTAACGGACAGAGAAACCCCCTTGCTTTCCCCCCACTGAGCATCATGGACAGCAATGTGGTAGCAGTGGAGCCAGTAGCCGCATTTCCACTATCGGGCCAGTGCGAGCCAGGGCTTTAATCGGGCCAGGCCGGGCCAATAGCCCGGGAGGTTGAGAAATGAGGCCGAAATCATGTCGCGTTTCTACTGTTGGGCTAGTTGCTCGCAGCGTGTCACGCAAACACCGCCCCCAGAACGTCCCCCGAATCAAACGTCACACAACCCGTCACACAACCCGCCCACTTCAGCGGGAACAAAAAACTCAAATTATAACCACAAACACAACCTGGCATCACTACGAGAGCTGGAAAATGGAGAACACCGAAGCGATTGCTTTTTTACTGTTTGTGGTCTGTTGGTGTAAGGCCAGACAGCGATCCCTGGATAAGGACATTCTTTACCTGACAGGAAAACGCCGGACGAAAAAGGCCGGACGCTGGCCCCAAGGAAGCCCCGCTTTGGCCCGATTTGGCCCGATTACGCCCCGGAAGTGATAGTGGAAACGCGACTGGCCTTGGCTCGCCCTGGCTCACTCGCTTTAGGTGCGATAGTGGAAACGCGGCTATTGAAACACAATCTCACGGCAATTCGTAACTGTTTGATTTAGTGGCTAGATCGTATGAATTCATACGATCTAATTCAAACAATTTTAGTATGATTAGCTCATCCCCCAATGACGGTTGGGTTTAGGGGTGGGGTTAGGTGCCACGCCTCCTTTTTAAAATCGTACAATTTTGTACGACTGAACTCGTACAAATTAGCCACTAAACTGACAAAATGTAAAATACTTACGTTTTCTCCTAAGATCAGGCTGGTCATTCAGGTTCCTGGGCATCACCATCTCTCAGGACCTGCAGACACTCACATTTGCTGTGTCCGAAACCGCATACTTCTATACTATACAGTACGCTAAAATCAGTATGTGAGCAGAGTAGTATGTCCGAATTCATAGAATTTGAAAACCAGTATGCGAGATGTACCCGGATGACTTACTACTTCCGGCGAGATTCTGAAGTGCGCATCCCATGCATGCTGCGCTATCCCATGATGCCCCACGAGAGAATTCATGAATGGAGTGAGGCGACGCAACCGACGCAGGTAGGTCACGTGGTCATGACAAAATGGCAGATGTAGTGTCCGAATTCCATTCATACTTCTTACATTCATACTGTATAAAACGTACTTTTCTAACAGCTGAATAGTACGTTTAAATTCAAATGCAGTACTGACTGAGTAGTAGGCGGTTTCAGACGCATTGACTCCATTGTCAAAAAAGCTTAACAAAGGCTGTACATTCTCCATCAGCTGAGGAAGTTCAACCTCCCAAAGGAGCTGCTGAAACAGTTCTACACCTCCATCATTGAATCAGTACTCTGCATGTCGATAACTCTCTGGTTTAGCTCAGCTACCAAATCCGACCTTCGAAGACTACGTCAAATAGTTCGGACTGCTGAGTGAATCATTGGTACAACCCTCTCTACTCTCCAAGAACTGTACTTATCCAGAGCGAGCAGGAGGGCTGCCAAAATTACTCTGGACCGCTCACACCCATCACACTGCCTCTTTGAACTGTTACCTTCTGATCGACGCTACAGAGCACTGCGCACCAGAACAGCCCGACACAGAAACAGTTTCTTCCCTCAGGCAATGCATCTAATGAACACTTGGGGCTCTATTTTGATGATCCATGCGCAAAGTCCAAATCGCATGGCCCAAAGCATTAAGGGCATGTCAGAATCTACTTTTGCTATTTTAAGGATGGAAAAATCCACTTTGCGCCGTTGCACATGGTCTAACAGGGTTGAGCTTATTCTCTTAATGAGTTATAGGTGTGTTTTGAGAATAATCTAATCAGTCTTATCTCCGAATCCCTTTAAGAGCCAGTTGCGTTGCGCCATAGCGCATTTGCTATTTACATGGCGGACTTCATAAGTGGAAAAACTGAACTTTTCACGTGTGAGAAAACAGTTAAACAGACCATCTGCAGCACAAGAATGAGAAACGAGCCTTATTATTTACTTTCACTTTCACTCTCGTGGATAGGGAAACGTGTTGTACGCACAGACATCTATTAGCCTAAACATAATTAATTATAAATATGCATGTAATAAATAGTACTGCTAATAATAATAACATTATACAAAAGCAAATTGTTATGAATAAACTGAAAAAGTCCCCGAGATGAAGAAGGCATGAAAGTTTGGTTTTTATATTTATGTAAGCTGGAAAATAATTTTTTTTGTAATATTGTAATCCTTTAATTCTTTTTCATATGTAAAGATATTTGCGTATTGCTGTACACCCTGTGTGTATTTAGCAATGTGTCAGCGAGGCGCACAAATAATGCGCTCTGCGCTGGACTATAGACCTAATTTGATCTGGTCTATTGAACAGACTATTTTAGTTCCTCAAAATAGCAATGCACCTTAATATGCCTCCTTTTTTAGATCAGAACGCCTATGGGCGCACATATGAGTGCAAATGCATTTGCTATTTAAACAGCGTGGTGCAAAGCATCAAAAAAACTCTTGCGCCAAGCTGAAACTAGCAAACAACAATTGTGTCTCGCCTTATGCCTAATTGCGCCGGGTGTATGATAGGGCCCTTGATGATAGTAATTGTGGAACCAACATCACTACTTGCTATACACTTTTATACATATACACTTATTTAACAACACACTTTCCATGCCACTTTGCACATAAGGTTGTATATAGTAATATAGCTATACTTACACTCTCTGTTAAAATAGTTGGGTTAAAAATACCCCAACATATAACCCAACTATAGGTTATTATAGCACCTTCCCAACTATGGCTTATTTTAACCCAATGCATTTGGGTTATATAATTCATCCCAATGCATTGGGTTATTTTGATTAAATGTTATTTTTTTCCATTCTGGTGTTACTATTACTACTATTAATTTTATAATTATGGCTGTGTAAATAAATAAATGTCACCTGCTGGGTCCTAAAGGTGAGAATGACGGCCGGATATCCCAAATATGTGTATCATTTCCTCCAAAAAAAAAAAAAAACTTGGACATGGGAGGTAGAGAAAGCGTTTTATCCATTTAATACAGATTGGCTATGATGCGTGCATTTGTATCATCAATAATTAAGAGTGTTTGTAAAACGGATATAAAAAACATGAAACGGAGAGGTAATTTGACAAAAAAATAGCAACAATATTAGTGCGTCAGAGCTTAAATAAACTTTATAACGCAAAAACAACATTACATACGCATATTAATACAGCTGCTCTGTCGCCGTTAAATCAGCTGACTGTTAAAATTCAAAATTTTAACCCAACTGGTTGAGGTATTATGTAAATAACCACATAAAGGTTAAAAATAACCCAACAAAGCACCAAATGACCCAACAAAGCACCAAATATGTTTAACTCAACCATAGGGTTAAATAAATAACTCAACTTTTTTTAGAGTGCTTGTCAATTTGTATATTTGCATCACTTCTTACTTCTATTTTTAAAACATATTTATTATCTGTAATTCTGTTGCACTGTAGAAGCTCTGTCACGAAAACTCCTCCTTGTATGTGTGAACATACCTGGCAACAAAGCTCTTTCTGATTCTGATTCTATTCTTTAATGCATATTCTCACAGAAACAAGACTCATGTTTGTGACATGCTCACATGTTCTCCTCTTACAGACAGACTCTCAAGTGAAATGCTATATGCTTCACAACAGAAAACTCCTCCAAACAGTGTCAAAAATGAATGTCTCGAACAAACACAGTTCAAGACGAATCCCATTTGTCACACAATCTGGCAGCTGCTCTCAGTTGCCTCTGCTGTGATATGAAGAACAGCACAAGTCAGAATCACTGTCACATCTACTGGAAAAACAGTGTATTCTTCCTGAAGGCCAAATCAGATTTTCCATTATATGCTCTAAACCAGGGGTGGGCAAACTCGGTCCTGGAGGGCCGGTGTCCTGCATAGTTTAGCTTCAACTCTAATCAAACACACCCGAACATGCTAATCAGTGTCTTCAAGATCACTAATTATCTATAAGCAGGTGTGTTTGATCAGAGTTGGAGCTAAACTGTGCAGGACACTGGCCCTCCAGGACCGAGTTTGCCCACCCCTGCTCTAAACTATTCATTTCATGGTGAGAGATCCTATATTTGCACCAATACTACAACACCATTCTGTTGTCTATATTAAGCCTATATTTTATTGGGTTGTCAATTCTGGAGGATGTTTTTGAGGGCTCGACTGTTACTCAAGGACAGATGTGAGAGGGTTGTACATAAAATGTGAACAAATCTGAAGGACAATTAACATTTCAGAGGCTGAAGGTTTTCGAGAGCTTTACACTTCCTCAAGGTTGAGGAGGATTAAAATTCAGAGTATTCGTGATGAACAAAAATAAATAAATTCCAATATGGTGCGGAAACAAAATTTTCAAAGTTTAAAAAATCTCTCTCTCATTTTATTTCAGCTGTTGGTGCATGTTTTAGGTCAGGGGTTCCCAAACTTTTCAGCCAGCTGCCCCCAAAATAACAATTCTGGTGACTTGCACCCCTACAATCCTCGGAGATGGTTTTAAACATCCAAACATTGCACACAACGGTGCACACAGTCTGTTCTGTGCTTTTGTTTTATTTAGGCACGAAAACACTTTGAAATAAATGTAAAAACGGCGAGATTTCCATTCCTTTTCAATACAGGTGCCGTCGCCCCTCCAATGCAATCCTCAAAACAATTAAGTGCTCACAGCACGTTATAGTATCTGATAATTGCAGAAAATAATTCAAAAAGGTAGTTGACTCTGTAAAGGCACATAAAACAAAACAAAAATACAATGTATATGCAGAGTTCAGCAGCTAATCAGCCGGAATCAGATGAGGTGAAGTGATGGAGACCAGCGAGCCCTAGCTGTCACTCAAGTGGCCACACCCTTAATTATGCAGACTTAATATAACTCAATATAAACTAAACGAAATAAAAAAAAAATTCACCCCCTCACAGTTTTCATGAGGGGTAATATTAGCTATATAAAACAAAATCCTTCTTTGTACCAGGCTGTAAACACCTTTTTTTCTGCTGTAAAATAGGCCATTTTAACATAGGGGTCAATAGAAATGTGCTCTATTATGGAGCCAGGACTAGCGGAATTTCGATGAATTGCAGTTTCAGTCACTTCCGTATTAGCTTCACGAGGGAGAGCGGCCGCTTAGTTAACCCCCTGGTGGCGCATGGGTTAGTTTTACTACGAATTTATGCAAGCTTCAAAATATAGGGCCACCACCCAACACCATTATACAGCACGGAAGAGCAAGGATAAAATGTAAATCTACCCTG
>NW_026613673.1:0-22024 GCF_903798145.1 Danio aesculapii | reverse complement strand
ACTGTTTTCATCTCAAAGAAGAAAGTCATATGCACCGAGGATTTTTTGGCTGAAATGCCTTCAAGTCAGCATGCATGCGGAAGCTAGTTAGACTACACAATGCTCAAACCCTGCGATCCTTTTTTGACTTGCTGAAATCTGACAAGGACAAAGACCCATTAGCTGCCAGTCCAGCTCCGCTCAGACAATTTAGATATTCAAATATGCCCTCGCTTTGTGGAAACTGCTTGCAATGAGAACCTGAATAGGTAATGTGACATTAATCTCTCTCTCACTCTGTGTGTGTGTGTGTGTGTGTGTGTGTGTGCGCGCATTTGTCCTGTAACACACCTTTGCTCTTGATGTCTCTTTGAGTCCACCGTGTGCCCTGGAAAGAAAGGGCCATCCTCACCATTGAAACAGGAAGGTCAAAATGCTAATTCACTCTCATTCTTCCCCCACGTCTCCCTCAGCCATCAATAGAGTCCGGGTCGATGTTTTTAATTATTCTGTCAGCTTCAAAGGATTCCTCGTCAGAATTTCGCAGGTCTGAGCTCTCAGATAAATGTTATCCGTTGCTCTGTCGCCGTCGCTTTTCTCTGTCAGTCCCGGACTCTCAGGTCGTTCCTCAGGAGTAATTACTATAGATCAATATGCTTAAGGTTGGCGGAGGGAACGAGGCCAATTAACTCTCAGGATATTAGCTAAATGGTCGTGTGAAGTGAACGGCCGTGTAGTGTTTTATTTGACATCAGGAAACAATGTAATCAGCACACAAACACCAACGGCGCTCGACTGGGAGATGAGGGCTCCGAAACTCAGGGAAGTCAGTCACACGGGAGTCTACAATAAAACAAAACATGACAAAGAATTACAAAAGATCAGAATTTGCATTTAAATACACCACCATGAAAAGATTAACACCATTTATAAAGGTCGAGTGGTTGTAATCTAATAATAATTATGTTTGCAAGCCTTTTTATTTATTTTAAAGGCCGTTTACAAGGTTTATTTTGCTGGCGCACATTGGTATTCTTTAGGTCAACAATTATTCTGTGCAAGTTAATCCACTGCTTGTTTTGGGGATCTTCAATCAGCCATTTTGATGGCTCCATCCACAGTATTATTAACCTGGGCCCTCTTACCGTTAGTTTGCTACAAGTTAATGATGTTCAGAAAAGAAAGCCTTGCCTCCTTTCATTTGAGTAAAATGTTGAAGTCTGCGTTAATTGTCAGTTGCTAAGCCATTTTTTTCAATATGTTGCTGTACTTCCAATAAAATGGAGTATTAACTTTCTTTTTGTGCATGATTCCCTCATAGCAAACGATAATATATAAATAAATCCGGGGTTTCTATTTTGAAATTAATTAATTAATTCATTCATTCATTCATTTTCCTTCGGCTTAATCACTTTATTCATCAGGGGTCACCACAGCGGAATGAACTGCCAACTTATCCAGCATATGTTTTACACAGCAGATGCCCTTCCAGCTGCAACCCAGTACTGGGAAACACCCATATATTCTCATTCTCACACATACACTACGTAGAGCTGAAGATCTTTGCCCGAACCCGAAGGAATCCAATGGGTCCAGGTGGGTTTGGGCTTAATTTCTATCATTTTAGATGGGGTCGGGCCGGGCTCAGGCTTGCACAGTAAATGAACAGTCATGTGATGCATTTCGATTAGCGTCTAATCAAATAATTTGTTACAACATCAAAACCCATCCCTGCAAAGGTGAAATGACGAAGAGGTCAAAAAGAGCTAATTTTGTAGAGTGGGAAAATGTACAGCAAGCTGACAGGGAAAATGACGAGGTCACTCGCTTGAAACCGCTGACATGGAAAATAAAATGGATGTTCTTGGCTGATGGAGGACAAACAATCCTACCTAAAACTTGCAAATTTAGCCAGATCAGGAGTACTACTGTATGCATCCCGGCCGGAAGCAGCAGCGAAAGGGTGTTCAGTGCTGCTGGACGCATCATCAGTGAGCACAGGACCACGCTAAAGCCATCTACAGTGGATTCAATAGTGTTCCTCCACACGTAGCCTAATCTTGATGAGTAAAGGATTTTTAAATTGTAGCTAAATATTAATTAAATCATAAATGTATAGTCAGAGTATATAGGCTAATGTTGGCATTATTCTTTTATTATTCAGCTTCATCATCACCTGAAGGCTGGATTGTGTAGAGAAATGGTGAAACAAATCCCGCAGAGCCTTTATCTTAATTTCATTATTGCCAAATACCCGTCATAATTTAGAATTTATTTTAATTTAATTTGTTAAGAAAGACTTATTTTTATTGGTGTGTTAGCCGAATTAAAGGCTACGTGTATGTACCTAGGCTTATTTAGAGTGCTGAGATTTTACATTGTTACAGAGGACTTATTTTATTTCTTTTACTTGTAAGTGGCCTACAGCCTACGTTTGTTATGAATAAATTATGTTAAACCATGTACAAACTGCTCATTCTGGACAAAAGGCAAAAGAGATGTGTGTATGTGCACATTTAAATAATTCGGGCTATAAACGGGTTCGGACTTTTAAAAAGCTGTCAATCAAAATGTACTTGTCGGGCTCGGGCCCTATCATGCCTAACTTTTACTGCCCGATTACAGCTCTAACACTACTGTCAATTTAGTTTATTCAATTCACCTATACCAGCACTGTTACCTAACAGTAAGAAGATTGCAAGTTCGAGTCCCGGCTGGGTCAGTTGGCATTTCTATGTGGAGCTTGCATGTTCTCCCTGTGGTCACATGGTTTTCCTCCAGGTGTTCCGGTTTGCCCCACAGTCCAAAGACATGCACTATAGGTGAATTGAATAAATGAAATGGGCCCTAAGTTAACTTAATCGATTTGTGTTGAGACAAAAATGAATGAATTGTGTGGAACAACATGCATTTTTTACAGTGTATATAGTGGGAACTAATACTTTAATGCTTTTCACTGTTATTTTATCAATTACTTGTACACCTTTTACCAGTGTTGGACAGTAGAGTCGCTACAAGTAGTGCTAGCTTAACTACATTTCTCTGTAGTGTGGTGGTAGCGTCGCTACTTTCTAAATCAAATAATTTTTTAGTAGGGAAGCTAGTTTTTCATTTTTATTTTTTTTGTCAAGTAGCGTCTACACAAGCTACATTTACTGATCGCGGATCAATAAGTGATGACACAGGTATTCACAGAGCTGTGAGGCCGATGTCTAGCCGATGATAGTAAATCCATATGATGACAAGAATGACAATTTGTTCTTTTTCCTGTTTTACGTTGGTCGAAGACAAACTTTTTGGTGCGCTACTCCCACCTCTAGCTACTGTTGGTGACGTCGCCAACCAAATATAGTTTACTGTTGTAAAGGCTACAGTATACTATGGTAATTACGATTAGTTCATGATAGTTACTAATGATACCACATTATGTAGTGTAATTCATTAATGAAATGTTGTAAATATATAAACAATATAATTCTTATTCCTAAATATTTCCCTTTACTCTAAATGACTCATTATTTAGTATTTTAAATGTGTAACACCTGGTTTTACTGAATTTTTTAGTTTTAGCTGTTATATACAATAACGTGTTTCTGTTTAGTGCAGCATATTATTTACAGTAAATAACTGAGCTGAACAATTCTGCCTCATATCATTCATTGACAGCTTTATTGATCACTAAGATATGATTGACTTGTATTTAAGGTGCTTCGATTTAAAGTGAAAATTGTAAAAATAGCTTAGATGCTTTTGCCAAGTAGCTTTTAGCTTAGCTTGCTACATTTCCCAGAGGGTAGCTTTTAGTATAGTTAAGCTACATTTTAAGTAGAGTAGCTAAAAGCTTAGCTCACTACATTTCAAGTAGCTTGACTAACACTGCCTTTTACATACCTTAGATTTTTTCCCAGAATTTCCATGGACCCCCAGTACCCCCTTAAAGATATTCAAGGATTTATTTCAGCTGCAAAAAAAGAAAACCTCTATTAGAAAAACTTGCAGCGCTTGACAGCAATAACAAATGTAAAATCAAGGACAATAACAGCAATCAGCCCCAGCGCAACAATAGATTACTTCATCTCATCATCATGCAAACCACCAAAACATTCAGGAGCCAATAATGGCATCTCTTCATCCGTCCCTGCTTTCTTCTCTCCAGGCGGGAGCGAAAGTAAAGTTTAACCAACAGGCAGAATCGGGGGGCCCAGATGCAGGGTCCAGGCCAAATTGAAGTGTGCTGGATCCAGATAAGTGTAATGTCCTGGGGTTTGCGGCCCGGCGCTTCTCTTTGCTCCGGTGACAGCAGGTGTGGCGTCAGCTCGCGAGGAGGAGAGACAAGGTCACCGGGATCCCAGCCTAATAAATGCTGTGAAGATGGAGAGCGAGGCTGTGGAGCGATTCGCCACATACATCAACTCCACTGAGCAGAAAATTGAAATGGAAATCTAGGCCTTGAATGAGTGCAGATCCCATTGTCCCCAGAATGCAATCTGATGATGTATGATATCTTTTCGGGCGGCCGGGCTTCATTTTCAACCACAACTGGACAGGTGAGCTCATGTGAAACTTCGCAGGCTCGTCTGGATGAGGTTTTTCCCAGACGGAGCCTGATGATGACTCTTCTGTGAAAAAAAGTGAGCAGGTATAGAAGCGCATTAAGGATTCCTAAAGATCGAGATGGATGTCTCCTGGGAAATAAAATAATTGCAATTGTGATAAACATTTGAGGTTTAATAGCTACGCACACAGGCTTAAACAGACGACATAGTGAATTCCTACATGAGACGAAACATTTAAGTGCAAATCAGTGTATTTGTGAAAGAAATAAATCATACTTGACTAGCGAACGTGAGCTTGCAGTCTGATTCCAGAACAAATTACTTCTCTGAGCTGTTTTTTTTTATTTTTTATAGTGAATCAAAACATATCTAGCATGACCAGTGGAGTTTGACTCCTAAATGAATAAAACTTCTGAACAAATAGCTTTTTTGAGCTGGTTCTTTTTTTGTGAATCAAATAACTCTAGTAGGCTATGACCACTGTAGTCTGATTCCTGAATGAATGAATCTTCTGGACAAATATGAGCTGGTCATTTTTTATAGTGAATCAAATTATCTAGTATGGCCAGTGCAGTTTGATTTCTGAGTGAACGAATCTTCTGAACAAGTTTATTTTCTGAGCTAGTTCTTTTTTGGTGAATCGGATAAATATCTAGATATCTAGAAATATCTAGTACAACTAGTGCAGTTTGATTCCTGAATGAGTATAAATATTATAAAATAACTTTTCTGAGCTGTTTTTTAGTGAATTAAATAAATACAGTACGACCAGTGTAGTTTGATTACTGAATCAATGACTCTTTTGAACAAATAATTTTCTGAGCTGGTTCTTTTTTAGTGATTCAAAATATCGAGTATGACCAGTGCAGTTTGATTCCTAAATGAGTAAATCTGAACAAATAATCTTTCTGAGCTTGTTCTTTTCTAGTGATTCAGATAAATCCAGTACAACTAACCAGCTGATTCTTGAGTGAATGAATTGTTTGAACCAATTCTTTTTAGTGAATCCAAAACATCCAGTGTGACCAGAGTAGTTTGATTCCAGAATTAATGAATCTTCTGTACAAATAACCTTTTTGAGCTGGGTTTTTTAGTGAATCAAATACCTTCAGTATGACCAGTGTCTGCTTTCTGAATTAACAAATCTTATGAGCCAGTTCTTTGTTTTCAGTGATTCAAATACTTCCAGCATGATCTTATGTCTGATTCCTGAATAAATGAATCTGCTGAACTGGTTCTTTTTAATCAATTAAAAATATCCGGTGTGTCCAGTGTAGTTTGATTCCTAAATCCTAACAAATAACTTTTCTGAGCAGGTCTTTTAAGTGAATCAATTGCATCAGATATGGCCAATGTAGTCCGATTCCTCAATTATTGAATCTTCCGAGCTGGCCTTTTTTGTTAATCAGAAACACATGGAAAACATAGTTGTCTTATTCTACTTTTTGAACTTATGAATCATTTGAGCCATTTCATTTTAGTCAGTCAAAACTATCCGGGGTCACATACTTCTGATTTTTGAGCTGGTTCTTTTGTAATGAATCAGATAAATCCAGTATGACCAGTATTCCTGTGTGAATGATTCATTTTAGCCGGTAAACATTTTTGAGCTGGTTATTTTTTTTATTGAATCAAATATATCCTCTAGTATGACCAGTGTAATCTGATTATTGAATTAAAAAAATCTTTTCAGCTGGTTATTTTTAGTGAATCAAAAATATCCAGTGTGACCAGTATAGTTTGATTCCCGAATGAATGAATCTTTTGAACAAATAACTTTTCTGTGCTGTTTTTTTTTTTTCAGTGAATCAAATAAATCCAGTAGGCGATGACCACTGTAGTTTGATTCCTGAAGAAATGAATCCTTTTTTTTCATCAAAAATATCCTCCAGTATGACCAGTGTAATCTGATTTTTGAATTAACGAATCTTCAAAGCTGTTTTTTAGTGAATAAAAAATTTTAAGTGTGACCAGAGTAGTTTGATTCCTTCTTAAATGAATCTTCTGAACAAACAACTTTTCTGAGCTGTTTTTTAGTGAAATAAAAAAATGTAGTAGGGGATGACCACTGTAGTCTGATTCCTGAATGAATGAATCTTCTGAACAAGTATCTTTTCTGAGCTTGTTCTTTTCTAGTGAATCAGATAAATCCATTACGACAAGTATAGTCTGATTCCTGAGTAAATGAATCATTGAGTCAGTTCAGAGTAATTTGGTTCTTGAATAAATTAACAAATAACTTTTCTGAGCAGGTCTTTTAGTGAATCAAATACATCAGATATGGCCAATGTAATCTGATTCCTGAATTAAACAATCTTCTGGGATGGTTCTTTTTTTGTTAATCAGAAACATATAGGAAACATTGTAGTTTTATTCTACTTTTTGAACTTCATCATCATTTGAACTTCACAATCATTTGAGACATTTCCCTTTAGTCAGTCAAAACTATCCAGGGTCACATACGTCTGATTCAGAACAAATAAATTATTTGAACCATTTCTTTTTAGTCAGCCAAAAATATCCAGTGCGACCAGTGTAGTTTGATTCCTGAAGGTATGAATCTTCTGAACAAATAACATTTTTGAGCTGGTTCTTTTGTAGTGAATCAAATAAATCTAGTACGACCAGTATAGTGCGATTCCTGTGTGAATGAATCATTTTAGCCGGTTCTTTTTAGTCAGCCAATAATATCCAGTGCAAACAGTGTAGTTTGATTCTGGAATGAATGATTTTTCTGAATTAATACATTTTCTGAACTGTTGTTTTTTTCTTAGTGAATCAACACCTCTATCATAAGCAGTTTGATTCCTGAATTAATGAATCTTCTCAGCCAGTTCGTTTTAGTGAATCAAAAATATCCAGAGTATTTTGATTCCTGAATGAATGAATCTTCGGATCAAATAACTTTTCCATGCTTGTTCTTTTTTAGTGAATCGGATAAATTCAGTAAAAGCAGTGATTCCTGAGTGAATGAATCATTTGAGCCAGTTCTTTTTAGTGAATCCAAAACATGCAGTGTTAACAGTGTATTTTGATTCCTGAAGGATTGAATCTTCTGAACAAATAACCTTTTTTTGCTGGTTATTTATTTAATTTCTCGGTGAATGTGTATAATTCCCAAACTACTGACTCTTGATTCAGTTCTTTTTAGTGAACCAAATGCACACATCTTGATTACAGGATGTGGATATTGAAATTAAATGTTTTTTTTTCTTTTATAAATCACAGTCTATAAAGGATAGTGTGTGTTTTTGCACAGCATGTCAACACTATACTCAGGTTTAAAGATTTTCACACAGCTCACAACAGCTTTTACGCTGACAGATGAGTGAGGATGGATGAAAAGAAACATCCATAACAAGTAACCTCTTCATCTTTTCGTCCATCACATGTGTCGACACAAATACAAGCACAGGGGGGGAGGGGGGGAGCTCTTTGCTGGAAAATGATCTAACAAAGCTGAGTCAGCAAAGGACAGAGTTGGTCCTGAGGAGAGGTGGTCAAGATGGACGAGATAAGGGCCAGAAACTCCCCAGCTCATAAACTTCCAGACCGCACCGCTGCCATTTCAAACCAGAGGGCACGTGAAGGTAATGATGCTTTCACTTTTGAAAAGAGCCACACATGTACCTACCAAACAAGGACACATAATAGAATAAATCTATAGTACTGAACTAAACTTCTGTGCATTTTGCCACAAAATGATGTACTGCTTTTCCAAGTAAAAACGTCTGCAGGTGGTTTAAAAAAGGCAGGTTTAATACAGGTGCAAAGCCAGAACTTATAATCATGGTCCATTAGTTAATGTTCGTTAGTTAATTAATGTACATATATATATATATATATATATATATATATATATATATATATATATATATATATATATATATATATATATATATATATATATATATATATATATATATATACACACACATACATACATATTTACATATATATAAACACATACATACATATATATATACACATACATACACATACATATATATATACACATACATACATACACACACACACACATATATATATATATATATATATATAAATATATATATATATATATATATAAATATATATATATATATATATATATAAATATATATATATATATATATATATATATATATATATATATATATATATATATATATATATACATATATATTTATATACATATATATTTATATATATACATATATATACATACATATACATATAAACATATACATATATATATATATATACATATATACAAATCCAAATTTTTATTTTACAGCCATACATTCTTATTCACACACATACACTACGGACAGTTTAGCTTACCCAATTCACCTGTACTGCATGTCCTTGGACTTGTGGGGGAAACCCACGCGAACACGGGGAGAACATGCAAACTCCACACAGAAATGCCAACTGACCAGCGACCTTCTTGCTGCGACAGGGCTACCCACTGCGCCACCACGCTGTATATCTATTATACACAAGTTAATTATGCCATTTATAAATTATTTGTTATAGAAATCATACAATAATAATTTTAAACATAAACATATAGCAATATATATTTCTACAGGTACCTGATGGAGCAGTGATGGCAGCAGGTGGAGGTGTTTAGAGAAGAATAACTCCATCTGTTGAGGAGCGCAGAGTCTGAACCAGCAGCTTCAGCTCCATTAAGCTGATCACTGAAGAAAATCAACGAGCCACCGCCGAGAGAAGCAAACTAATGGCCAAGGTAACTTCATTATGTATGACAAGCTCTGTGCTTCTAAGTGGAATAATCTTCAATCTGGATGTACAATAAATGGACGTAAAACTTTTAAAACTAATATCATTTCAGTGACACACTTCATGCTGTTGCATTACCTGTCTTCAAAGAACATGATTAACTTAGCTTTGGGACATTTGTCAGGGTTTCAACGCTTACATCACTGATGGAATGAATGGATAAAGGTTTCTTTAGCAGTCATTTCCAGATTGCTTTCCTCCTTAAACAGAAATGATGCTTATTTTTTTATAATTTGACCATATATATATATATATAATGTGGAGAAGTGAGACTTCTCCCCTCTGTCTCTGACGGCCGCACCCACACACACACACACACACACACACACACACACACACACACAAAACTTACCTTCATTCCTTCCTCCTCCGTCGGCGGGTATATTGATGAGTGCACGCATCATATCACCGGCATACTATCACACCTCCACAGTTCATCTCTCCCCTTCAGTCTCACACGAAGCATACACTTGAGCGCACACACACATTGTCTTCGTGTTTTTGTTTGTTTGTCTAGAGGAGTTCGGACTTCAGCGCAAGACCAGCGAACCTGAGTGAAGGAAGGGCGCGCGCTTATGACATCAAAAGCCGCGCCTTGGGAGTTCGCGCGCTGAAAGTCCGACCGTACCATTTGTGTTTATGTGGGTACAACCAGTGTGGTTGTTTGTCCTGTTTTACAGGAAAGATGTTAAAGGTTATGGGTGTTTAATGTTGTATGTTTCTGTGTGTTCTGTTAAAGCAGATCAGACCATTTAAGATTTAAAGAGATGCCATTTAAGGCGAGTTTGAAAGTGTGTTCTTTTCACTATATACTTATTAGAGAATGGCTTACGCCAATCAATGGGCGGAGTCAGGTGTATAAAGAGGGATGCCAGACTCCAGCTCGGGGTCAGTTTACCTGGCTAGCGAGCGTGCTGTGGCAGAGCCGTGAGCAATCTTCTGAGTGAGTGGATACTGGTATACAGTGGTTACGTTTGATTGTTTTTTTTTTCTTATTTGGTTTGTTTTTGTGTTATATATATATATATATTCGTCTTTATATTTAATTTGTTGATTTGGTACTTTGTATTTTTGTATATATATTTTTGGACTTTTTATGGACACTGTATATATTTTGCACTGGACATATCCTCCACATCGTTGTAAATAAATACCACCTTTTTTTTACACTTCCGGGTCAGGCCATTGTGTTTTGGATTTTTGCCATTGGGTTTTTTTGTTTTGTTTTGGGTTTATTGTGATTATCAAGGCCTCCCACGCCTCCTAGTGGACCTACTCTGGGTTCACTACATCGCAGTTGGTGTCAGAAGCGGCGGCCACCCGGAAGAGAATGAGGAGGAGGAAGCTGGGTTTACGATCTGCTGTGAAGGACGCAGCTTGGCGTAGACTGTCGTCTGGTGGAGAAGAGGCAGCTACGGAGCGTCCCAGCACCAGTGAGCCTTCTACTCAGTCCAGTGAGGGCATGGCGAGTATGATGAGGGATTTCCTCAAGGCGCAGCAAACAAGAGAGGAGATGTTTCTTCGTGAGCTGCGGGGACTTCGTGAGTCGATACGGCCGACGGAGCTGACAACGCCATCGCCCAGTAGAGTATCCACAGGGGAGACATCACCCCCACCTACCCCACCACCACCCGCAGTTTCATCACTCCGAGTCCAGCGGATGAGTCATCCAGAAACGCCATTACCACCCTTAAAGGCTGATGATGACATCGAGAATTATCTGCGGCGATTCGAACGTCTGGCCCGAACGTGGCAGTGGCCTCGGGAGGAGTGGAGCTGTCGGCTGGTGCCATTACTGACTGGTCGAGCGCTGGAGGCATATCTTGCAATGGATGAGGTCAGTGCTGATGATTATGTACAATTAAAAGACTCTCTTCTGCAGAAATACAACGTGTCTGCAGAAACATACCGTCAGCGCTTCAGAGCGTCTACGTCACCAGAAGGAGAGTCACCGACGGAAACATATCATCGCCTGAAACACTTGTATCAGCGCTGGATTCGACCAGATCTTCACTCTAAAGATGAGATCGGTGAGCTGATTATCATGGAGCAACTGCTGAGGGTTATGGATCCAGATACCAGGACATGGGTCAAAGAACATGAGCCAGACTCTGGACTGGTAGCAGCACGACTGGCTCAGCAGTATGCTAACGCTCATCGCTCCGGTCTGCGCACGCAACCTGCAAAAGGTAGAGCACGACACAATTTACAAAATACTGACATTCAGCATTCACATGGACTTGAGACTGAGAAAACACATACACTGATCTGTTATGCGTGTCAACAACAAGGACACAAAGCATCGGTATGCCCTGCTAGAAAATCCAAACTAACTGGTTTTTGTTATGCACCAAGAGAGGGCGATGCTAATGGTGACTGTGATGTGAATGAAAATGCTAAAATGTTGGACATTGTGGTTAATGGTCGTGAGCTGAAAGCACTACTTGACACGGGAAGTTCTATTTCTTTGATAAAATCATGCCATGTGAACAATGTTGACTATGCTAATACCGCTAACGTACAATGCATACATGGGGATATACGGAGGTATCCTAAAGCTGAGGTACTTGTGGGAATACATGATGAAATGTACATGTTGAATGTAGCAGTGGTCACTAATTTACCTGCTGACATGGTTTTGGGTCGAGATCTTCCGGTGTTGAATGAATTGTGCTATTTGTCTACCAAGCAGAGCTATGCAGGTTTAAATGACATTGAAAATGTGTTTTCTGTAGTAACGCGTGCCCAAACAAAAGCTGGTTTGCAGCCACTGCCAGACTTTGATGATAGTCTGCTGCAGGGCGCAACCAAGGGCAAAAGAAAAACGCGTCAGCAGAAAAGACTGTTAAAAAGGCTAGGGTCTCCAGTTCAGAAACCTAATATGAATGGTTTAGAGGCAGAAAACTGGAAGATTCCTGATAACATTTCTGAACTACAGAAAAATGATGATTCTTTAAGAAAACTGTTTGTGAGAGCTGAAAAACCTGATAACATCAATTTGAATGACGAACATTTTGTTGTCATTGATGATGTTTTATATGTACAAGTAGGAGATGTGAAGCGTTTGGTTGTACCCATATCTGTTCATCCCCTTGTGTTACATCTTGCACACACACTTCCATGGGCGGGACATTTAGCATTCCAGAAAACATACACTCGCATCAGTACACGTTTCTATTGGCCAACCATGTACACTGATGTACAGACACATTGCAACACATGCAACATTTGCCAGACAACCAGTGCGGTTCGTCATAGAGACAAAGCACCATTACATCCACTCCCCATTATTTCGACCCCTTTCCGTCGTATTGCCATGGATGTCGTAGGACCACTGGAGAGAAGTAGTACGGGACATTGCTACATTCTTGTCATTTGTGATTACGCCACTCGTTACCCGGAGGCATTCCCACTTCGCACAGTCACCACCACTAAAATTGTTCAAGCTCTCACTGCATTGTTTTCCAGAGTAGGAATCCCGGACGAGATCATTACCGATCAGGGAACCAACTTCATGTCACGAGTGATGAAAATATTCCACCAGCAGCTGGGCATCAAGGCACTGAGAACAACACCATACCATCCTCAGACAGATGGGCTGGTGGAGCGTTTCAACGCGACATTGAAAAACATGTTGAGGAAGTTTGTATCAGATACAGGACGAGACTGGGACAAATGGTTACCATTTTTGCTGTTTGCATACAGGGAGGTACCACAAGCATCAACAGGTTTCTCACCGTTCGAATTGATGTATGGCTGGCCAGTCCAGGGTCCGCTGGATATTCTGAAGAAGGCGTGGACTAGACCGTCTGGAGCAGTGGAGAACGGCAGCATCATCAGCTTCATCCTAAAGATGAGAGACAAGCTGGAAACCTACAGGGAGCAGGCTGTGGAAAACCTTAAAGAGGCACAAACAAAGCAGAAGACATGGTATGACCAAAGAAGTCGTCTTCGCCAGTTCCAGCCAGGACAAAAGGTATTACTGCTTTTACCAACGTCCACCAACAAACTTCTGGCGAAATGGCAAGGGCCATATGAAGTGACAAAGAAGATGGGGCCAGTCACTTATGAGATTCTCCATCCAGAGAAGAAGAAAAGTCGACAGATTTACCACATCAACCTGCTGAAGGAGTGGAAGGAGACAAAAGAAGCAGAGAAAGTATTGATGGTGAGAGAGGTGAAGGAGGATGAAGACGATCATGCTGAGGAGATGGTTACACCGAGACAAGCTGCTGAGCTGAAGTTGGATCACCTGGAGGAGGGCAAGAAACATGAGTTAAAGGAGGTACTCAATGCTTACCCATCATTGTTCCAGGAGAGGCCAGGAAGAACGGAGGTAACCCAGCACACCATCCACCTGACAGACACAACACCATCAAGACAACGACCATATCGTGTTCCTGAAAAACTGTTAAAGCCACTGAAGGAGGAACTAGAAACCATGAAGCAACTGGGAGTAATAGAACCATCATCATCGGAATGGAGCAGTCCCATAGTCATCGTCCCTAAAAAGGATGGATCTTTAAGGATATGTGTTGACTTCAGAAAACTAAATGCTCAATCTAGGTTCGATGCTTACCCTATGCCGAGGATCGATGACTTGCTGGAGAGAATAGGGCAGGCCCGCTACATAACCACACTAGATCTGTGCAAAGGTTACTGGCAGGTGCCCCTCCATCCTTCATCGAAACCCCTCACTGCTTTCAGAACCCCTCTTGGCCTATATCAGTTTACGGTACTTCCGTTTGGGTTACATGGGGCACCTGCAACATTCCAGCGCCTCATGGACTGTGTTCTCCAGGGCTGTGAAAGTTTTGCGTCTGCTTACCTAGACGACGTGGTAATATTCAGTCACACGTGGGTGGACCATCTGCAGCACGTAAAACAGGCCCTGGAGAAAATTCAAGGAGCGGGTCTGTCCTTAAATGTGACTAAGTGCGAGTGGGGACAAAAGGAAACCAACTACCTGGGGTACAGACTGGGCAATGGTGGACTCAGACCACAGGTGGACAAGGTAGAAGCGATTCGGAGAAGCCAAAAACCTAGGACCAAAAAGGAGGTACGTTCCTTCCTAGGATTGATGGGCTGGTACCGACGTTTTATCCCCAACTTCGCAACGACAGCAGCATCCCTAACAGACTTGCTCTCTAAACGAATGAAGAATCCAGTCGTTTGGACTGACGCCTGTGAACAGGCGTGGACTACTTTGAAGGAGAGGCTATGTACACATCCTGTGTTAAAGAGCCCTGATTTCTCTCAGAGATTTATGGTGCGAGTGGATGCATCGGATAGAGGGATTGGAGCGGTACTAGCCCAAGGACCAGCTGGACAAGAGCAACCTGTGGTATTTCTGAGTAGGAAACTGTTGCCCAGGGAGACGCGATATTCTACCATAGAGAAGGAGTGTCTTGCAATTAAATGGTCCCTGGAATCCCTCCGCTACTACCTCCTGGGGCGGGAGTTTGACTTGGAAACAGACCATCGAGCACTTACCTGGATAAACTCCATGAAAGATACTAACGCCAGAGTGACCCGGTGGTACCTGACATTACAACCTTTCCAGTTCAAAATAAGTCATTGCCCTGGGAGAAAAAATTTGGTAGCCGACTTCTTGTCCAGGTTTCCGGACAGTACGCGGCTTGGAGAGGAGGAGGATAATGTGGAGAAGTGAGACTTCTCCCCTCTGTCTCTGACGGCCGCACCCACACACACACACACACACACACACACACAAAACTTACCTTCATTCCTTCCTCCTCCGTCGGCGGGTATATTGATGAGTGCACGCATCATATCACCGGCATACTATCACACCTCCACAGTTCATCTCTCCCCTTCAGTCTCACACGAAGCATACACTTGAGCGCACACACACATTGTCTTCGTGTTTTTGTTTGTTTGTCTAGAGGAGTTCGGACTTCAGCGCAAGACCAGCGAACCTGAGTGAAGGAAGGGCGCGCGCTTATGACATCAAAAGCCGCGCCTTGGGAGTTCGCGCGCTGAAAGTCCGACCGTACCATTTGTGTTTATGTGGGTACAACCAGTGTGGTTGTTTGTCCTGTTTTACAGGAAAGATGTTAAAGGTTATGGGTGTTTAATGTTGTATGTTTCTGTGTGTTCTGTTAAAGCAGATCAGACCATTTAAGATTTAAAGAGATGCCATTTAAGGCGAGTTTGAAAGTGTGTTCTTTTCACTATATACTTATTAGAGAATGGCTTACGCCAATCAATGGGCGGAGTCAGGTGTATAAAGAGGGATGCCAGACTCCAGCTCGGGGTCAGTTTACCTGGCTAGCGAGCGTGCTGTGGCAGAGCCGTGAGCAATCTTCTGAGTGAGTGGATACTGGTATACAGTGGTTACGTTTGATTGTTTTTTTTTTCTTATTTGGTTTGTTTTTGTGTTATATATATATATATTCGTCTTTATATTTAATTTGTTGATTTGGTACTTTGTATTTTTGTATATATATTTTTGGACTTTTTATGGACACTGTATATATTTTGCACTGGACATATCCTCCACATCGTTGTAAATAAATACCACCTTTTTTTTACACTTCCGGGTCAGGCCATTGTGTTTTGGATTTTTGCCATTGGGTTTTTTTTGTTTTGTTTTGGGTTTATTGTGATTATCAAGGCCTCCCACGCCTCCTAGTGGACCTACTCTGGGTTCACTACATCGCAATAATGATGACAATATTCACTGTCTAAGCATTCCTCGGTATACTACCAACAAATTACGCCCCTGTACCCAAGTAGCCTACCTAAGTTAATTTACATTTCATGTAAAAAATAAGAAATCAAAAAAGACCAAAGTATTATGCTAAATATCCGTACAAACGAACATGTTTGTTGTTTAACTTTCGTTGATAAAACAACACAATACAGCCTATAATAATGAAGGCTAGTTAAATAGAAATAACTTTAACTGTTTGAAACAGTAAACGTTACATTTTAGAAATTTCACAAATACTAATCAATAATAATATAAATAGTAACGAAGAACAAAAATATTAGCCTAGGCTTGTAACAACATAAGTCAGATGTTGAAAAACCTGGCTGGGAAGACGGCGATAACATGAGTTTTCTGTTCTTCAACGAGAAAAAAAAATTGCAGAAACGACACAATGACGGTGTTAATTATACAACGCAGTGTTTACGATCATATTAACAACTAACATTAATATCAATAACTCCTCTGGCTTTAGACTTTACCTTTTAGAGCTTGTTCTTGTCGGCGCAATATAAGTTTATTGCATGTATAGCTACGAATCAGATTATGAAGAATGATTAAGAGCATGCTTTTCCTTTATTTCATCCTTTCCGTAAGGTGTTTTATTTATTTATTTATTTATTTATTTATAATTTTTTAAATAATGATGACAATATTCACTGTCTAAGCATTCCTCGGTATACTACCAACAAATTACGCCCCTGTACCCAAGTAGCCTACCTAAGTTAATTTACATTTCATGTAAAAAATAAGAAATCAAAAAAGACCAAAGTATTATGCTAAATATCCGTACAAACGAACATGTTTGTTGTTTAACTTTCGTTGATAAAACAACACAATACAGCCTATAATAATGAAGGCTAGTTAAATAGAAATAACTTTAACTGCTTGAAACAGTAAACGTTACATTTTAGAAACTTCACAAATACTAATCAATAATAATATAAATAGTAGGGAAGAACAAAAATATTAGCCTAGGCTTGTAACAACATAAGTCAGATGTTAAAAAAAACTGCGTCTCTCCGCCTTTTGTTTTCTATTCAAATTTTAAATTCTTTGCCAGAAAAACTAACATGTTGACTTTGTTCAGTTTAAACGGAGACTTATTTGAGATTACAATGTTTCCAGCAGCACTGAGACGTGTGCCTGTAGCGCAAGCAGATACTTTTTCGCAACCGTGGCAAAGAGGGTATCTTGCTCCGCCGCCTGCATTTCTCGGAAACCAGCTCTACATCGCGGAGCGGCGCGTTCTCAACTACCAAATATGCTGCTCCATTTCTCATCAACGTCTACTATTTATCAGTTTCTCTTTTGTATTTGGCCATTTTTGAAAAGGCCTCTCTGCCATACCTGGCTGGACTAGCTGGGCATTTGCGTTCATGACACCGAGCTGGCTCCGCATTTCATGGGCTGGGTGACATGACCGCAGCTCTGGAGGTTCGACGTGTTTGTCCATTTAACACTTATTTTTCTAAACAAGCCCAACAAATAGCTTCATCCTAATTATTGATTCGCCTTTCTCGTTCGCCACGAATACAAAATGTTTCCAGATTGGCGCTGAGCGAGCATAAGCAGAGCGTAAAACACTGGCTGCAGTCAGTAAACCATTTAACAGATGCCCCGTCTGCAGCCAAACTTTAAAAATGTATAAAGCATATTTTAATCGTTTAACTGATACCATTCATCGGTTACAAACGTGCCCTTTCGGTTATTGCTTAATCGGTTATTTTGAGCATCCCTAACTAAACCGCATGTGAAAGCTCTATTTTTTTTTTCTCTCACGGCCGCACGCCGGAGATCCGGCATGGTGCCGGAATACTTTAAGCCCTGGTAAGATCATGTTTATTACTAAGAAAACTAAATCAAAATTATATTTTAATTGAACACATCTGATCACATAAGGTACGCACAGAAAAGTCTGTTTAGTGTTGTGGAAAGGCAAAGCTGAATATCTGTGGTTAAACTGCCACCCAGCGGTCAAAAGCTGCTGGCGCACCAAGTACCGCTGTCGCCGCGGTATGAATGGCGCCATAAGGAACACATTGAAGTAGTAACATCTGTATGTATTATTAGCATTTCAGTTTAAGCTAAATGTAACCAATATGAACTCATGAGTTGTTAATGTATGATTATGCCATGACTTTACTTGGAGGGGCACATCGTCATTAACTCATCCTTAACTACTCATGAACTCCTGTGTTTTAACTTTTCATGTTGATGTTGACAGAACACTTTTCTGTCAACACTGTAACACTTTAGTTTAGGTCACAATTTACACTATTAGCTACTGGCTTATTACCTGCCTACTATTAAGTTATCAACTGTTCATTAGTAGTTATAAAGTATGATCTTATTCTGCATCCCTAATCCAACCCAAAACCTAAACCCAACTTCTACCTTAATAACTATTAATAAACAGCTAATTAGTAGTTTGATAAGCTAGTGGCCTAAATAAGTGACCTAAAGTGTTACCCACTTTTCTATTGTTATTCAGTGTAAACGCACTAGACAGATGCGCATAAGGAATTTATGAGTAGTTAGGAATGGAGTAGTTAAGAATGTAGTAGTTAAGATTAATTTACAAAATAATTATTAACATATCATGAGTTCATGATGGTTAAATTAAGCATAAACTTATGTGGTAATTATTACATTAATTAACAACAAGCATGTACTAACAAGTAATTAAGGTAGCCGTTATTCCCACATGAACTCATGGGACTCATGTTGTAGTTAAAGTTAGTTCTTGATTAGTGCATGCATTAACTCATCATTAGTTTATATTAAAGTAATGCTTAGTTTACATATTAGCACATCATTATTCATGTAGAGGTTTTGTAAAGTGTTACTCTGCACTTCTTCATCATCTTACCACTCAGGCTTATTCTGAAAACGTAACCCATATACATTTCTGGAGAGTGCCAAATATGTCTCAGGAGCCACGAATGCAGAGGCCGCTGTGAATACTTTTTCAGATCTCAAATTTCTCTCTCTTCTCTCGCACCTGCTGTTCTCGCATAAATCCACCAGAGGGTGCTGTCGACTGGCTGTTTGTTTGACTGACTGGCTGACCAATCGACTGATCCACCCTTCTCCTTCCCTAGTATTTTCAAAAGCACAGATTGACCCACCAACCCACTTCCCTAAACCCAACTGACAATTTTAAAGAGCAATCCAGAAAAAAAAAGTCCTCGCCTGATTTTTTACCACGTTTGCAGATTTTACCACATTCTTACCCTGTTATTTACTTGTTTATTTTGTTTTTTTGGCTTCTGTTTTTGTCTTACCTGTTTTCTGGAACTGTTCTTTACCGGACTGAAACCCTGTTGTCGTGGTCAACTCCTCTCTGCTTCTCAAATCCATCGACGTACATGGCAAGCTAACTGGACAAACTGATAACAGTGGGAAAGTGCAAAAATAAACGGCATCATAGCGCCCCGTAGCGTTCGTTTTAAAAATGAAATGCAGCCATACGTACCTCTGGCTACATATTTCGCGATCTCCAGAAACGTATATAGGACTACGTTTTCAGAATGAGCCACCTTCCTAACACTGTACATATTGTACACAAAATTCAACTGGTCAGGAACAAAACCCCATAGTGTAAATGAACTGCAAACTAGAGCACATGCAATATTAAATTACTTCTGCCCAAAAACTCTCTCACATGCCTTAATTTGTGTTTGACTGCCTACAAACAAGTGGTGGCCTGTCATACCCTGTGGCACTTTTTGTCCTGCTCTAATATCGAGAACACTGCAACAAAAAAAAAATGTACAGCTGTAGCTTATTAATACAGTCACAAGCAATATTGGTTAATCATTTTTTGGCTACCACCTCCAGCTCGACCACCTGCTGTAACTTGCCAGGTGTTTAGGGAGGAGAAGAATGCTGTGATTTAATCAGCGGCAGCTTTTTTTCGGGGCTAATCCACATAATTGCGCTGACCTTTTTGTGTGCACTCTTTCACCGGCGCAAATCCTCATGTTTCCTGCTCGCTGGTGGTTTGTGGTGACGAAATAAAGAAGAGCAGTGTGTATCTTTTGGTGTATCCTGCTGTGGCGAGGGAATAGGGATTTAATCAGATATTCTGTCTGTGCAGAGTGTGCCAGTGTGTTCTGATCAACATGGGCTGCGGTGTGTTTAACAAGGCTGATCACAGACAGACCACACCTGCTTCTCCTGTTCAATCTGGGCTAGACATGAGTGCAACAGCCTTTTATTGGTTTGGGCTGTTTTACAGGATTGAGAAACAGAGAAAGAGAGCAGGAGGGAGGGAAATGGAGGGGAACGCAATAAAAAAAGCATTTCGCACACTCATGCACAGAAACATAGAGGTACACAAACACTTTAGCATCAAAGGCAGTCAAACTCAATCTGAATCCTGTCGCCAATGCACAGTCTCACTCCGTTTTTATATACCGTATGAGGAAAGAGGAGATCAGAGGCACAAAGGGGTTCCTGTATCCTTTAGAAATGCTTTAAGATAGACATTTGGCACAGTGTTAAGTGATTAGCGCAATAATTAAGGTTTTTAAAAACCCTAGGAAATAGCACTTATGGTTATACATTTGCTGTTGAAACTTCAAGGAGGCAAAACATATCAAAGGTTTCCTTTTTGTTGAATATTGATAAAAATACATTTATAATGCTATGAAATATCAATTTAACATAAATGCTGTTTGAACGTACCCATTCTTCAACAAGTTCCCACAATAAAAAAAGCATATTAAGCACCAAAACTGTTTTCAGCATTGATAATATTCAATTTAATTCGTCTTTATTTCTATAGCACTTAGTTAAAGCAGCTTAAAGCAGAATTCTCGTAAATTGAAACTGCCAGTCTAGTTTTCAGAGTTGAAGTTCAGTTTAGTTCAGTTCAGAGTGGTTTAAATTTCACTGCTGAAAGTCCAAGTATTGAAGAGCAAATCCATCGATGTGCAGCTCCACAAGTCCAAAAGCAAGCAAGCCAGTGGCAACAATGGCGAGGAACAAAACTTCACCAACTGATAAGAGTGAAGGAAAAAAAAAAACCTTGAGAGAAACCAGGCTCAGTTGAGCATGCCTATTTCTCCTCTGGCCAAATTTCTTGAGCAGAGCTGCAGTAGGCGCTGGAGGCTGGAGAACGCTGGACGTCCATCGTTGAGAAGCTGCAGGTATGAGTTGGTCAGCGGTGGGTGTACAGGCTGGCCCATGGGATCAATGCGGAGACTCGGCTGTCACTGTGGTCTTTCAGTAATCAGTCTCATGTGCACCACTCCTCCATGACCACCACAGCATCTGCTCAGGATACGGCCTGGTCCAGGATTATAGAGACCTCTAGAAGTCCTCTATGGTTGGCATTCTAGGACTCTCTGTCCTTGAGATTCTAAATGGTTGGCATCATCTCATCACAAGTCTTGATTCACATCAATCTCTAGAGGCCTCAGGATGAATATCCCCTGGTCAAAATAGAGATCAATGACAACAATTGGCGTAGCTGCTGTTCATGTATTTAAACAAGAGAAATTAAATAGCAATGCAAAAATAAAGCGCAATAAATGAAAAATAGATGTAATCTTGATCCCAAATATTACAATAATCTTTAGAGAATCATGTGACGCTAAATGCTTGAATAATGATACAAAAAAATTTTGGTCACACTTTATTTTGATGGGCCGTTTGTTGAATTTAAGTTACATTGCAACTAATTCTCATTAGATTATAAGTAGACTGTTTGGTTGAGGTTAGGGTTGGGGTTAGGGTGAGGATTAGCATTAGTTATCATGTACTTGCAAAGTTTCTTCTAGCCAGTTAATGTCTATTGAAGGAGCAGTATCAGCAGATATTAAGCAGACAGTCTACTAATATTCAAATGAACCATCAAAATAAAGTGTTACTAAATATTCCATTTCATTGCAGGATTATTTTAAGATGTAACGCTGTTTCTGTAATTACTGTTTGTACT